>NW_022984638.1:0-101170 GCF_003426965.1 Aspergillus tanneri | reverse complement strand
ATCAGGAGATGGCTCCATCGGGAGAAACGAGTGCAGGCCATTTTGGAATGTTTACATAGCCCCCCCCGGGTTAGTTTCGTAATCTCAGAGGTTCACAGCAACCAAGCAATTTAAAACAATTCTGGCGATTGAAGTATTCGGGTATTTAAGTAGGGGAATAGAGAGGGTAAACACGGTACTAGTAGAGCTGTATATAAATGAGGATGGCAATTTACCAGGAATAGTAAAAAGAATTGTAAAATGGCCTTCCGAACCGAAATTAAGAAAGTCCTCTTATAATACTGGTAGTACTTTTAAAAGTGGTATTAAATTTTCTAATCTGCATAGGTACTCCTTACTAAGATACCTCTAGTCATATTTAGGGCAGCCCCGGTTGAGTCCACAGGAAATCGGCCCCAGTCTGGCCTGGGCCAACATTCACGCCGATGGATTTGAACCCCAGAACACTTTAATCCTTACTAAGACCAACCACTTAGAAAAAAAACGGCAAGGTTGGTTCGCTGGGAGCGTTAACTTGGTTTCAAATCCTCTTTCTGAACCTCGATAAGAGAGACGTATTTACCATCCCGGACGTCCCTATTTTCAGCCGCTTGCAAAGCCCAGGCTGTGAGCTGTCGCCCTATTCCAGCTCACGTAAAGGCCGTTCCTTTCAAGAGCGATATCGGGAGACGTCTTCGGCGGCCGACCTAGTTGCACTTTAACACTCGATAGACAACCACTTTTATCTTTCCCAAATCCTGATCCAGGACCAAAGTGGATATCACATAGCAGCTTTCCATCGGCGGAGAATTCAGACCAACCTTTTATTGACGCCATACCCCAAAATCACATGGTTGTTCTCCAGTATCTGCATAGATCCCCGTGAGTCCGATCCAAGTTTGTGAGGACTTAGATACTCTGTCTCAACTTCACTGTCATTGCATCTGTATCCAAGTCAATGATTATACACCGAGATTGATAGGGTGCGTCAAATAATACTGCATTGTTAAACAATGTAACTGTGTTGTTTCGACTAACCTTGCATGGTGTTGCAGTCTGGTATTGGTGGCCACCTCTTCCTAAGAGGTCCCGAAAACATATTTCGCTTCCTCCTAATATCCAAATGAATTCCCTGGTATCACCTAAAATATATATGCAACGGCATTTGCATTTCTCGTGGATACAAGGTAGTTGCCGTAAACATCTTTTTAAACACTGTTCATGTAATACGATCCCGTACTACTTTGTTTCTGGCTTTATTTTCAGGTATCCCCACCAGGTTAGTGATATTCCAGTGGCTGTGACCCAATTCTTTCATACAGGAGTTTATTGGTCTCTATGTCAAATCCCTTGAAAACCACAGTCACGCACCCAACCATACTTTGGTCTATTTAGCGGAGCCAAGTTATACGGGATTCTCTTTGCTAGCTGTGACCTATGCAGTTTGGTCCGGGTAATCTGCAGTTTATAAGAATCCACGTGCCAACATTGGTAGCATGTATAGCGTATGCTTCCTTATAATGGGTATCTAGCTATTGCCTTGTCTGGTGAGCATTAGATATCCCTAGAGGGAATAGGTGATATACCTACCATCAGAATATGCCAAGAACAGGGCTGGATTCTAGAAACGTCGAAACAGTAAAGTAGGGCCTATCTTAATGTATTATAGGAGCAGGGGTGAGGGAATTATCGGCCAATCCTGCGAGCAGTGTGTGTGAACTACTGTCGCAGCTATTGTTATATTGTTAAACATTAAGTATAGGACCTAGGGATGTTAGAGGACTTTGTAGCGCTGTCGAGGCCATCGTCCCAACGCTGCATGATTATGACTAATATCTGCAAAAGTGAGACAACATTGCAGCACTATGCAGCAGAAGCTGTGCCGCAACATAATTTAGTGGTTTCACAGCCTTATAACAGGCCGCCTTTTACCGGAACACGAATAAATGCAGAACGGGACCATAGCGTGCCTTGATCAAGCTCTTTGCACAGTGTGGCGCTGTTTACAGATACACTTAGAAAAGTAGTCATTGTTTAGTAAAAAAAGGGTCACGGGCAGCGCCAGCACCTGGTAGTAATATATGTTGTGCTGGTCATTATTCTTGATTGTTCTTGACTGTTTTGATTTCGCCAATTAATGTATAATAAGATCGGATACCTAGTAAAGTTGCATTCGGTAAGAATTCGGGCGGCGGGAGGGGGTTAGCAACCACCTGCTGCGGATAAACCGCACCTATATGCAGAATCCGCTACCTTTGCAGTTTGGTATGGATTCGGTGCGGTAGTGAATCTGGTTTGGTATTTTAGCCTTATAACTGCTGGCCACCTTTCATTGAACACAAATCAATGCAGAGTGGGATTTTAGCATACCTTGGCGCCGTTCACGGAAGATTCGCTACTCATCCGCATTAGGAAGATCTACTTAGTATACTGATACTATTTCAACAAAGGTATTCCTATTTATCTCCGACAGTGTATCCTCGAGGTCGAATCAAATATGGTCGTGGGCATGGTCTGAGCTGAAGATAGCGCGGGACGGTCACGCCTTCGACGCGGAAAACGTCCTGTCCGTGATGACCTTCTGGTTTCGATCTAGATCACACTTATAGATCCACGCGGTGCATTCGCCGATGTGCGAAGAGATCTGGCACTCCACCTGTGTGGTCACCGTGCCAGTGGATAAGATACACGTGGGACAGGGTTATGTTCAAGTCGGCCAGGACTTGTCGGATGTGGTTGGTCCAGACGGCTTCACCGTCGCTGGTTATAATGGATGTAAGGGTACAAGGCATTCCCATCTGGCCTGTATCTATCAGTAGTCTTGACTTCCAGGTGCCGACAATGTAGGTGGTTGTGGCCTTGCAGGTGCATCAGACCGGCGTTTCCGCCGAGGATTCGGAGGTGTGTCTGATTCCATATAATATGATCAATAAGATATTCCACTCTACTACGTACTAGACAGTCATACACGGATTGACGCCTACCAAGAAAACAAAATTCTTTTTGGAAGTAAATCACATTGTCCCAGTGACTCCACAGTATGATGGGCCCTAGAAAGGATATAAATTAGACACGGGCGGCAATTTATTCTTTGATTTGTCCGAGTAGTGACCTGTATACGCAATATCCCTGATATTGTTTCAAAGGCTCGTTATAATATATAGTACGGCACTGTGCTTACCACACCCGCCTTTAATCCACTAGAAATCCAAATAGGCAGCCCGATGATACTGATATCTCATACCATTTAGATAAATCCTATCGTCTAACATGAATGTTAGGCGTAGGTAGGAATAGGGGTGGAAGTTGCTTGACCCTAACATTCCGGGCAAACTACTGAGACGGAGATTATAAATAAATCCCCTGTAATCCCTAAACAATAAAATGAAGATCATTATTATGCAGCATAAGTCGACGAGAGCGGTCCAATTCCACCACTCTCAACCCTTAAATTCAAACCCGAGACTGACGGAGCATTTGGAAAGCTCTCCCAACCGAAACATATCCTGCATCGAATGGTCCCACCCGATTCTTGGCTGTCGTCATCTCGAACCGGTGGCTAAGTCAATCGTCAACTCATTGTGCATAAGTACTTTTACAAGATTTCGGGTACACAGATGATCTAGGAATTCATCGCTACTATAGTATTTCCATAGGATAAATCCAACAGTCTTGAGCAACATCACGGCGCTGGAAGGGTGATGAACGGGGAGATTAACAGAGGGTAATGGTGGGTCCGATTGCTTCCTGATTATTTCCCACAGGGGAAATAAAAAGAATAGACATGTTCTTGTTAGAGGTTGCGGATATATTACCCCCTGCTTTTCTTAGACACTATCATCACTATCATGTTGCCATCAACCTAAGATGACAATCCGTTGTAATGTTGGACTCCAGCTTCAGCTCGGTCAAAACAATGAGAATCATCTGTTCAAGGGAGTTCTAGACCACTTGTGGTACTAGGATACTTTTGTACCACGGTGAACTTCCATAAGCAGGGCATCTAGTCGGATTCAATTGGTCTATCTATTCTTGACACGGTAGCCATCCATGGATCTAAGATTATGGTGTACTAAAAATAAATAGTACGACCTTCAAAAATAAGGATAAGACTTGTCTGGGTCTCGCAAGGTAAACTAGAACTAGTAATTAATGTGAGCATCTCGACCTCTCGGCTCCTTACTAAAGCCTCCACGTCGTAAAAGATAATTATGGATGTAGACCAAACACTTTTATAGGACAGTTTGCTCAAGTTATATAGTACTGTATAGAATGATGCACATGAACTACGGCGAACAGAGCAGCAGGCCAAGTAGAAGTGCGATACAATCAAAAAGAACGAAACATTATAATTCGAACCAAAGATTCCAGTTCATTACCGATTAATCCATCAGTCATTCATTTCCGTAGCCATCGTATAGATCAACCACATTGTCGCTTTTACAGAGCCAGACCGACACCCGCAACATAGGCGAGCATCCAAGGAGCCCAGTTCTTATCGACAAAGCCGGCAGCGGCGTTGTCGCTCGGACTGGCCGAGGGAGAACTGGTTCCGGACGAGGTGCGCGAGGATCCGTCACTTGTGGTGGACGACGTATCGCTGGTGCGAGAGGCAGACGAGGTGGGAGGAACGGGTAGTCGTCGACGTGACGGCGGCTGAGGAGCCTGAGCCCGAGCCTGAGCTGGTAGAGCTGCTGACGCCACTTGAAGAGCCCGAGCCGGTCGGGCTAGCGGTGGAAGACGACTCAGTGCCGGTCTGGGTGCCGCTGGAAGTGCCCGTCCCGGTAGCAGTACCACTGTCAGTGCCAGAAGCGGTGGGAGACTCCAGTGGGAGGACCAGGAGCTCAGTCAGGGTGACGCCGCCGGGAGGAGTGGCCGAGTCTGAGAAGGTGGGCAGGGTGAAGATGGGTCCGCCGTCGCCCCGAGTAGGGGACACGTCGGTGTTGTCACCGGCCTGGGCGTAGGCGACGGAGGCCAAAGTAGCGGCCAGGAGGGCCGTAGACTGGAGAGGAATATACATTATTGGTATTTGTATGTACGTAGAGGGTAGGTACAGCAACACTGAAAATAAAGAAGACAAAACACGCTGAAGGGAGAGCTTACCTTTATAGCATCACCACAGCCACGCTGACACAGCCCCGGCACCAACAGCAACGACATTGATATTATTAGGTGTTGTTACGTCGACATCCGGTCTGTGTACACCAGCCGTCTCATCCGTCAGCAAACAGTCAGGTAGTCATGAGTCTCATCTGGGGAATCTGGAAAGACCAAGACCAGTAGCGGGGCAAGGCTGATTCTCCGCTGCGTCGCCAAGAGGCACCGTCGTCTTGATCGGCGGCATCGACTGGCCACAATGCCACGACCGCCGGACCGCCGAGTGGATCGACGCTGCTCAGGACCGTTTCAGTGACGAGGCCTTAGGCTGATGCGTTTTTTTTTTTTATTTATAATTTGTCTCTGATTTTGCCTTTGTACATGAGTCGGCAGATCACCCTCATTCGTCCCCATTATGTCATTGCATAAAAAGCATTGCGCAAGCCTTGCATGACTGACGAGTCTATTTCTTGTCTTTTT
This sequence comes from Aspergillus tanneri, assembly GCF_003426965.1. Taxonomy (NCBI): domain Eukaryota; kingdom Fungi; phylum Ascomycota; class Eurotiomycetes; order Eurotiales; family Aspergillaceae; genus Aspergillus; species Aspergillus tanneri. Next base: position 95,614 of record NW_022984638.1, on the reverse strand, counting down.
ATGTCCTGTGTGTGCTGACAGCAGCGACGCGGTTAGTGTCATCGTCATCAGACAGGTAGGCAATCCTGGTAATAATCGTGCCATTTCCTACTCCTGCCATTAATTGTCATCTCAACAGTTTCTCGGAAACTGTTTCTATGATGGGGCAAGCGCTAGTTATCGAATCTATAGCAGAATTAAACAGGTAATTGTTAGTAACTATAAGATTGGCGGTTTCTCTGCCACCTTTATTGCCTACGAGTTCAAAGCGCCGTCTTATTTACCCAGTATGTCATGGCCCACGCATCTATTCCAGGTTTGTTTTATTAGGTAGGGGTGAATATTCCACATGTTTTGAGCATACATGCCATATGGATATTGATGACCCCAGAGCGTAGACACTGATATTCGACTTCTTGAGGTGCCTCGGTCTTGTTTCCGCGCCAACTGCCAGGTTACTGGGGTACTATTTATAACCCATCAACTAGCATGGATATTAACCAACAGCATAGAACAGGAGAGACATACAACGGAGATACCTTCGGATTTAAATATTTGTTAGGTCCCTCGATTAGGTAAATGATGGAGCCCACTGGTGCTGTCGTACGCGGCAGCGGAGAACAGACGATGAGACAGAAAGGGATCATATATTTCTGTCTGGGACTGCTACGCGGGTCTGCATATGCGTGGTGACCCGTTAAATACTATTTTGTACTAGCAGTAAAGAATATCCAGTGAACAGAACATTCAACATTTTAGATGAGCTCACACAGTATACGGGGATTCTCTACAAAGTGAAACAATCCCACCGATGTTTCAGACATCTCACCTGCCAAGTCCCTGTCCAGAAAAGTTGATGCAGGTCTAATCGACTTCTATGCAATCATGCTTTCATACTCTCCCAATGCCCAGGCTAACACCTCCGGATACCATCGCCGTCCCACATCCTGATGACTGGTGATTCGATGAATGAATGTCCCTCTCCGATACGCCCCTTTGTACATCTGATTGAACGTGGCTTCCGCATCGGACCGAATCTTCTCATCGCGCACCAAGTCCCTGATATGCTCCGGAATCTTCAAAGAGATATTCTCCGCGGATAGATCCAGACTCATTCCCGAAACACCGGGATGGAGAACCGCGGACCGAGGGAGACACCCTGCGCGTCGACGAAGTTTTTAGGTGCCAGACTCACGCGGTGCGTGGTGGCCGTACAGACTCCGCCTGTCAGCGCCTCCAGAGCGCGACCGATATTCACGACCAGGGAGTTTTCGATCGGTGATGCGGGGATCCATTCTCCGGCTTTATTTTGCACTTCCAGTCCCGGGTGAGGTGTGGCTTGGAGCAGGAATGTGAGAAACTCTGAGTCTTTATGGGCGCCTACACCTTGTGTTTCTTCCTCTGTGGATGCCGGTGGTGGCGGGGATATTTGACCAGCTTCAGTTTATGTTGAGAGGGGAGCTCGAAATACGGTTTCAGAGCATCTGGGGAAGATCTAGTGCTTCCGCCACAAGGGTCTGGAATTCATCTGCCAATGGGCCTACTTCAGCTAGGGTATGACTCAAGAGCATGGCGGAAGCCAGGGATCGCAGTTTCGTCCGGCCACTGGTTGGTCAGCGCGTTTCATACAAATTGACGATGTGAATGCCTACCTGATTAGGACCTCGAATATTGCGATACAGTGGCTCGTCCGGACGAGGTGGAGGCAATTCAGTTGCAAACTAGCATGTATTAGTGCTACAGAGCACCGCAGCCTTGGATGAAGAGTGATAGATCATACATCAAATTGCTCTCGATAATCCGACTTTACGAGCTGTGAACTCTGCTCCCAGCCGAGAATACCCCAGGAAGTGTTTACTGTTGACCATTTCAATTTCCAATTTCTTCCAGCGGTAGATCAAAAGGGTGATTGCCTTGGCCACCAGGTTGTCCCTCACCTCCGTATACCGGCGGGTTGGTGAGATAGAAGAACCCCACATTGACGAGAGCATTGCGCAGCTCTCTCAGGAAGGTGGCCTTGGTATCCGATGAGGTTGCGAGAGAATAGTCCAAGACAGGGATGGCAGTGAAGGTGTCCGACAAAGTCATGGTGGGATGATGATGTGACGGAGAATGGGCGGAGATGTCATTCTTAGTGGGGTGGTTTTAGTGTTCGCGCCATCGCAGGATCGTTTGTAGCACGCCATCGAAGAGGCTTTTTGTGACGCAATTCCATGCTTGTGAAGTGTGCCTTCATATGCCTATCATGTCGAGCCTGTGTATGCTTAGCCTCCAATATAGCTTTTTATAAGCCTATTTTAAGTGCTTGACATCTATCTTGAGTCATGGTTCATGCGTAATCGAGAGCTTCATACCCCGTTGTGACATCTTCAGCATACAAAGATCGGCTAGTGCTCGCAGTCCTCTCAGCCTTGTTCGACACATATCTTACTGCTCGTGACACTGTGTGATAACTCGAAGAGTATATCCGCCATTTGGCCTATAAGTTCTCCAGGATCGCATGGTAAATATCAGGATCCAAGGCGTCCTCCTTTCCGGTCCCGAAGTACAGTACATCAGACGTTCTTTTCCCCTCAATCCAAGTCATAACAATAAATGGCCCTACGCCGGTTGTATTCTCTTCCAACATCCTGTAGCCTATGGTGCGAGGGACAGGGATGCGGGTATTGTTCGCAATGTACTTTATCAGCACTGCCTCGTTGCGTACTTTTTTTCATTAAGAAACATGGATTTTCCAGACAGGAGAAACAATCAGCCGATCTTCATCGTCCCAATGAAGATGAAATCTGAAGTTAAAGGATCCTGAATATATGGAAACGGGCTGCAACCATCACGGTTGGGGTCTCGACTTGCCATCTCGCACATCCCTTTAATCAGGTCGAACACAATCTGATGCAGTCTTTTGTCAACTTCTCATAAGCAGCCATTGCGGTGTCATCAAATCCATAAGAGCTCTCAGACAGGGATGGTAATGCCAGGCTGAATGTCAATAAAACCGGGGACTTCCATTCTAGGAAGTCACTTTATCGGTGCTTGTACTTCATTTTCGTGAAAGTGTAAATGAGCTCTTCTAGATAAATCAATAAATGTACTATACCCTCCGCCAGGTATATAGAAATATTCTAGAATAGCTGACAGACTGTGGTTTAGAAGTGTTGCTCCGGCAAGACAATACTAGTGCTACAACGAAATAGAGTAGTAGCAAACTGAACGAAATAAAAAAGCCTCTTACCAGTGCGGGCTATGCTCAATTTTACACTTCATTCTGGCATTCGAGACGTATTGACTACAGGGTAGTAGACTAATATACCACAGGCTACAAGATCACATCCACCATCGCATGATCTGGCAAGACAACGTTAGACCCTCGAAGTCAACTTCACCTTCAAAGCCGGTTTATCCCAAAGAATAAAGCAGTCTTGATCTGTCCACACAAAAATTGGGATCATGCAGTTCCATGTCAAAGTTAAACACGACCCGCGCCAAAATAGAACGCATCTCAACGTATGCCAGACTAACGAAGAATTAGTTAAGCTTTCCCAAAGTCGGTAAATATCATACTTGCGCCCAATACAGTTCCGAGGCCCGAAGCTAAATGGTTGAAGTACAGTCTTACTGTCGTTTTCGAACCGAGGGTCACCCAAAAAACGCTCTGGAATGAAGCTATCAGGCTCGGTGAAATTTGACAATGAATGGTATGCCGCGAGTTGATATACAGAAGTAATTGTCTTAAAACATATGTTAGCAAGGATCAAAGATCTAGAATTTAGGGTACTTACGCCCCCAGGAACCCATTCCCCGCGATAGTATCCCCCTGCGGATCTACAATTCGGGGCAACCCAACAGCGACAGGAGGATACATTCTCAGTCCTTCATTAATCACGGCATGTATATACGTCAGTTGATTGCAAGCCTGCAGAGTTATCTCGTCATCGGATTTGAACGCGGTTCGCACTTCCTCTTTCAACTTGGCGTATGCATTAGGGTCTTTAGCAAGTAATAAGTAACACCCGAAAGCAGTGTCGCGGTTGTTTCGATCCCGCAATAATTAGAGTGCTTGCGTTTGTCATTAATTCTCCAAAACTCATGCCCTTCTCAGTGTCTTGATGTTTCAGGATGTGGCTGAAGAAATCGGGCCTCTCATTGGAGCTTTTAACCGGCCCAGAACCTTTTGTTTGGTTAATTCGAGATGCTGGTATCTCTGCCGAAGGATAGATTTGGGGATGAACAGTGTAATAAGCGGCTTGAGTATTGGAATCCGCCGCATGAGGTTAGAATAGGCACCGAATTTGATGTTCCCCAAGATAAACTTCACCCATGGATGGTATCTGACTCTTCGAGACAAACCAAATGGCTCCCCAAATGCTAGGTCTCCCGATAACGTCGAACGTGGTGTAGTTGTACCACGACACCATGTCGACGGGCTTGTTCTCATCATTGGCATTCTCATGCAGACGCTGAATCAAAAGATCGATGTAGCCTCTGACGATTGGCTCTTGGCCTCGGAGCGAGCTCGGAGAATGCATGCGATAGTAGACGCCTGAATCGAGAATGATCCGCATCGTTGGATTGATGATGCTGGGGACATTATTTGCGGTGGGTGGGAATACCCGACATCCTTTGGCTTTTGGCCATGGCCGGGACGAGTTCCATATATGGGTTTCCAGGCGTCGCCATCGACGAATGACAGTTCGTCCGGGGCAATGCGAATCACTTTGCCGTATTTTACGTGTAGATCCCCTGATGGTTTGGGGTATACGACCCTTTAAGATGGTTCGTATGTATGGGATCCGTGTCGCTGCGAAGGACTTGGGACCGGGGAATCGCGCCAGAGGGTGGAAGTAGACATTGTAGATAATTATACCGATGAGGTATAAAATTCCCTAGCCACGATATGTTATTGGTAAATAGACTCCGTTGCTATCATCACGCAGGCTCACTTACCAGTCCAACGGCCAGTCCGGCCACCAACACCGCAGGATAAGATGTTTCGGCCACCGCAATAGCCAAGGGTCTACCCATGTTAAGTCTACTCGTATTAGAACCGGTCGTGTCATGCGAAGGTAATAGGAAATTGCCTGCAGAAGTGACGGCCCCGGAGAGTATTTATCCCTTTGTTACGCACCGGTAGCCCCTCTGTTGATCATTTACCTTGACCAGTCAGATAAAATGCCCCATGCAACTTGTACAACGGCCTAATACCATGTCAGTGAACATAAAGTAAGAGAGACAGATCCGCAACTCTACGGGGAAAATAACCTGATATTCACCATACCCCGCACGTCATATGCTACTCTCCCACTGACGTACATATTGTGTTGTAGAATCCATATGATCCACGTACGAGGCTGTTACGGCTGGGTGACTGTTGGCTGCATGTCCATGCCGACATTCCCGAACATATGTTAGGGCTGTGAAGGAAGATCAAGCATAATGACCATGTGCATATCCTCGCCCTTCTTCAGGATGCAGGTACCATATTAGTTGGTGGTTTGGTAAGGCGCTTTCATCAACTACGTTTAAATATTGTACACAGCCGTCATATTGAAAAGTGTGGAGACCACGGCTGTGGCACGTAGTTTAGAGATGAAGATATTTAGAAATAAAAAATCTCCGGCTGAAGAATAGACTTTGAAAAACTCTCACGAATATGGCGTATTAACTAGAGCTCCTTTAACTCGCTGATTAAGCTTCGACGGCTTGCCTGTCAAAAGGAAGCCCAAGAATGTCTCCATTTTTGTTTGCCTGTCCCTAAAAATACGCATTACTGTAGATTTAGGCATACCCGGTCTGCTCATTCGATTTTGCCAGCTGATAAACACGCTGGCGAAGGTGGAATAACAATCTAACTACCTCAATAGAGTGTTCTGAACGAGAAGATTTTTTTGTCTAGAAATTTTGGCTATAGCACTATTTTGAGGTCTAATATGGATCATTGTATTGAATGCCTAATTTGCTTGTGTGATCAGGTGACCTAGGTGGCTCGTGACCACCTCAGTGGCAATCTTGCAGAGTTGGCTGATTAACATATATTTAGGCTGGCGACTTCTTACTTGCTTCAAGGCTTCGAGTATATTGAGCGGTAGCAGAAGTCGATCTAGGTTATAGAGGGCAGAGGTAGAAGGCCACCTTTAAAGCCCATCAAACAAAGCGATGATGGGAAGAGTCTCCAAATTTTTATAGCTCCCCGTGCAGGCTGATGCAATAACTACCATACCACCCTTTCATAGCTGTCTCTTCTAAAGCACATCCCCTTGGGCTCAAGAATTTCGACGACTGCAAACAGTCTAAAATTGTGGAATGACGACACACCGAGCAGGTTCTCTCCCTGGAACAGTATAATCCCACTACCCACAATCCAACGACATATCCATTGCCATCGTTTTACCTGCTGGAGATGCAACGGATGCTAGAACTTGTAGCATTCTATTGGCTTGACCTCCGCAGAGGTCAAGGACGACGATGGTCTGATGACAATAAAGGAGGTACCCCTTTGCGAATATTGAGTCGGAGAACCATGCAACTCCAAAGGAAAGCGGGCCAGTTTCCCTATTTGGGGAAAACCCTGGCACGAAACAGGGTGCATGGGAATAACCCTCTGGATATGCTGGGTTTAAATAGCACTCGTCGGATGCACCATACACGGGAGTATCACCTTTTTTTTTTTTTTTTTTCGGACGTTTCTAGTGCTACGTTAAATATCATAAGGTCAAAAAATGGAGAATGAGTTCATTGCTATGATGTCAATCATCCTTCAATACTCCGTAGGTGGACCCATGGATATCAAGGAGGATGCTCGTGCCTAAGACTCTACTAATAAACTTGGGTTGAACTACGAGTACATACAAGTCCACAGGTACCTATTGAATGCAATTCTCTATTATATCCAAGGTAACTATATAAGCTTATGCAAAACTATCTACAAAAAAGAAGGGGAAAAAAGGACAAAGAAAATCAAGGTATATATTCAAGGCCAGAAAAGAAAGTAAATGACCAGCCACCAACCAATCCAATCATCCAGTGACTATCTATATGGTCATCAAGAACGCGACCGAGACAGCAATCAGCGCAGAATACCGATTCAGATGCCCGCGGGTAGCAGAAGACGCAGCCTCCTCCATCTGCAACCCGGTTCGTAATTCTTCGGCTCCCGACTATCGACGGTGCCGTTCCAGCAGTAGTTTTTGAAACAAGTCTCGCAGGCCTTAGGCAGGGTGGTACCGGTTCGTTCTGCGGAGCGAGAGATGATCGCGCAGCCGACACACGATGGCCAGTCAGCGTCTAGGAGGAATTACCGCGAGTGACGACGTTATAGCCATTCAGGATGATATCGTCGCGCTCGAGTCGGAGTACTCCATCTTATAGGTGGAGGCGTTAGAGTGGTATGTGTGGGGCGAGTTGGGCAGATACACGATCAGGGGCGACGGGCCGGTGAGGTTCTTAGTATCGCAGCCGAAGAAAGTCGGACGTTTGTTCAAACCCAGATTAATGAATGTGTTCTTGTCCGGAACAGCGGGGAAGACGGTTCCGTTACCGATACCGGTGGAGTTGAGACTACGTTCGTAGGTGTGGACGAGTGAGGCACCGTTGGGCCAGCTGTTGGTGTCTGCGGAGGAATCGACAGCGAAAACGACGTCGACATGGCGACTGGGCTGGATCACTGGATGCAGAGGGATGTTCTGACCGTCTTCGCCGCCGTCGACAACATCGAGATCGCGCTGCTGGGCGTAGATGTGGGTGGCGTTGCGGTAGCGGTAGAACGGGTTGGGGGAGTAGACGGCGATATCCTCGTCGTTTTTGTCCATGCTCTTGAGTAGTTTGTACATGGTGTCCTTGACGAAGTCGGGGGCATCGGTCTTGTTGAGACGCAGGAGACCCTGGTTGAACAGTGACGAGGAGGTGCCCATGACGAAGCCGGCGTTGTCGAAGCCTCGCACGCACTTCGTCGTCAGCTAACTTGCCGTCCTCGAATCGAGAGCCGAGGAATTCCAGTGGCGCAAAGCCGTAGACGGAGGGATCCCAGGTGCCGAATTCCCAGGGGTTGAACTCGTAGACGGTGGAGTTGGTGCCGATGACCTTTTCGCCAGGGTTACGTCCGTCGGCAACGACCAATGGCAGGGGCATCTGTCCGCGCTTGAAGGTGTCGGTCAGGGCGATGGAGGACCAGGTGTAGTCGATGCCACCGTCGTCGGTGGTGGAGTTGATGAACTGGTGGGAGAGGGCACGACCCCAGTAGTCAGTGATGGAGGTGTTGTAGCCGGCTTCTTCCTTAGCGTCCACCGCTTTGATGAGATGTTTCCAGTAGCTGGCGGTGCTGAGGATCTGCACGCCCTTGTAGTTGGGACCCTCGAAAATGCTCTTATCCAAATTCCAGACCTTCTCGTCCGCCTGCAGGGCGCCGACGGTGGTGAAGTTGTTAACCACGATGGAACCCAGTAGCCAACTGCCACCGCTGAGGCCGGAGACGTAGGTAGCCGACTGCAGCAGGCCGCCCAGCTGGCCCTTGGCGGTGGAATTGTCGGTGCGACTGTCGAAGGCCTTGAGGGCACCGGCGCCGTTGGTCATGGCACGGTAACCACCGCCAGAGACGGCGATGGCGACATTAGGGATATTGGAGATGTTGCTGGAATGCGTATCGATGTACTTGGCGGCGTCAAAGGAGGCGATGTTTAGTCGGCCCAGGAGATCCTTCAGGGTTGAAGGGTCTCCCTTGCGACGGATCTTGAGCCAGTCGGTCTCTGCTGGCAGACAATTCTCCGGCGGATCGGATGCTGGGACGAGTGGCAGGACAGGAGACATTGGCCGGGGCGTAACCGTCAGGGGCATTGGGAAGGGCACGCGGATCGAGAGGGAGAGGCGGCGCTGGACAGACCAGCTGCCGCAAGGGACAGAAGAGGGATCTTCATTGGGCGGTCCTGGGTATGAGATCTATGAAACTTCACAGTCAGAGAAGAACGGACGGAGCATTATATTATTTATTTTATCCCAAGGAACCACTCGATCCACCGTTGGTACAGCCTCGTCAATAGCGTCCAGTTAGCGTGGACCAACCGGAACGACAAGGAACGAAGATACGGTGCCCGGTGGAGATAAATCCCCCAATCGTGACCCCAATCGGAGTCCGGCAGTGGCATAGGGCTGTAGGCAACATGATTATTGAAGGTTAGCATGGGATTGCTCGTATTCGCTGTGTCTGTACAGGACAATCGTGGCTGACTGAGTGATCCAGGGACAACAAGGCATATGGGGCGCCTGAGGGGTGCTTTGTAGGCAGCAATTTCTCCTCTTCTATGGCGCAGTGTGGCTGGATAAGAGATGAGACATCTCCGAAGCGATTGTCAGTTCAGAAAGACTGAAATTCGGCCCCAGGCCCCCAATTTTGTCATTTCCCAGTCCTTTTTCTGATCTTTTTGGGCAGCCCTTTTTTTTTTTTTTTTTTGCCCCACGAACCGGTAACGGAAGATGACTCATCATTCGCATAATTTCATAACTTCCTTTAAGAGAATTGTGCCTGCACCGTATAGTCTGTACTGGATATTACTGCTACTGCCATTAAATAGTATACAACACTGGATGGGATGTAGAATCAATATAATTAATATCCTATAATCGATCAACTACCCAGGGTCATCAAACCCTGATCAATCCATGGATACATATCTTGTAGCCTAGCCACACCAGGGAGGATGGTCAGATCGTGGGCCAATCCCCATTCAATTGGGCAAGTCCCGCGGAGTCCGCTTGGCAATGCCAATTTTCACTTTATTCTTCCTTTTCGGGTGGACCATGGATGTGAAAATCCTGTGGCGGTGCATATAACTGCCTCCCCTGACTGACAGTACTCACTCTACTTTTGCTCATCACTGCATGGCAAGAAATACTCACATAGCAGTGAAAGAATGCTAAGAGTTTATGAATGTAAACAACGTTTCCAGAAACCAGGATAAAAAGAGTAGATTATATCGCAAATCTAGGACTACCTATGCCCCCTCCCTTATTTCCTTTACCCGATCCCCGCAATCTGCGATCCACCAATAAATCATGGAAATGCTTATCTGCCTAGTTGCAAAACTCTTCGGCAGAAACAAAGCCGAATCCCAAGCCAGCGAGGATGAACCCCACGCAAGAGGTGGCAATCACAAGGACTATCTGGACAAAGGGTAACTAGCCCTCCCATGATTCAACGGAGCTATTAACAAGCGCAGCTCTATATGCCCAGGAGAGAAAGTTCGGAAGGAAAAAATCGATCCGAAATAGACGCGCGATGTCAATGAGAAGATCACAGATGCAGTGTGCGAAAAAAATTCGAGAGTCTCATTGGGTATTTAGATCGGTCCCTGACTTTGCAAGTAGCTGACTGGTTGATGTAGAAAGAATGTGTCGGAGAAATGGTCGAATTAGAGAATTGGGAATAGGATAATCGGGAAATCGTCGATAGTGTAATATTCAATAGCATGGATCATCACCTATATCTGTCTTTGAAACGACTTCAACAATCCCTGGAGACTTGATCCTCTTTGCGGTTCCAGGAACCGTGTATTCATCCGACATAGTTCCGCCATCGTGCGTACATTCTCCGGTAACTCGGTGCCTGACTCATCATACGAAGCGAGAAGTCGATCGAAGTAGCCCTGCGCCTGCGGATACTGCTGTCTAGTCATATACATCATGGCCAACATGGAGAGCGTGCCCTGTACATCGGGATGGCCTCGTCCCAGCCGATGTTCTGCCCAGGTCAGATACCGTTGGAGCCAAGGCACTGCTATTTCGGCATTAGATCCAGAAGCGCCATACGAAAACCTGGCCATGCCGCCCTGCATTGCATACATCATGCCCATGTGCGCCACGATGTTCATAGTCTCCGGGGTGGTCCGCACCCAGATACTCCTCTGCGCTGGCGAGCGCGCGTCGCAGCGTCTCCGAGGGCTCGGTGATGCTGGCGCTGGCCTGCATCTGACTGGCGCCGAGGATGCGTAGCCCCCAGATGGTGAGTGGGTGTCGGGGACCGAGAAGATTGTGCAATTCGCGGGAGACCTTGGAGATTTCATCAACGGCTGTCTGTGTCTGCGGGTTAAATCTTGCGGCGGCTCTCTCCACCTCGGTCTGGGTATGGTTCGAGACGACGAGCTCAGCGGTACAGAGCACTGCAGCCAGTGCCTGGATGTGGTTCTCACCCAGGAGATGCTGCAGCCGTGCGGCACGTTTCAGCCGCAGCGACGCCTTCCTCGCGACGACCGAGACAGCCATACGCCTCGGCGAGTCTTCGGCGGGTTTCCAGCGTATCGAGATCGTCTTCGCCGATGGTCATCTGCTGCCTGGCCAGGACGTTGGCGCATACCGACTCGCCTTCCTGGTATTTGCCCTTGTGGCAGAGAATTTCACCCATGAGACTCTCGGCTTTCATGGCGAGAGGATGTCGTCGGTCGAATACGCGCTGGGTGTTATTCGAGACCCATTCACACCACTCTGTCGCCTTGTTAAGGTACTCGACCGCAGGTCGATCTCCGCGAGGTTATATCCGACCAGTAACGTGCTGTGGTGATCTGGACCTAGAGTCCGTAGATGTTCCTGGAAGATGGCATATTCTATATCTCGAGCTTTATCCCACTGCCAATTATTCTTTGCTCTGCGGCCTGCATGGAGCGGGGATCGTTATCGACAGCGACAAAAAGCGTTCCGATGACTCGTTGGGCAGTCGGTGCTGGCGATCGACTGAGAGGGTAGGATGCGCTGCTGTTGAGATGCATCCGGGGAGGCACAGGGGGAGGTAGACGCGACGTCGTCGACGGTTGCGGGATGTATCCCTGCTCGGCAACGAGGACTGAATCTGCGATCTGTTTGATGTTTCCTTTGATGAGCTTGTACATCGATCCGCGGGAGCCAACCTTGCACATCTGCGAGTGATCTGCGTCGAGTTTGAGGCGGGTCTCACGCTGACCGGGGAGGCCCAGGACGGCAGATTCTTCGTCGACGACTAGCTGTGTTGATTGAGTTTGAGTGATCCACAGCATTGGGAGAGGATATACGAACGTGACTGATGGACGCTGGCCCCGAACCACCAAGCAACACCTCCTTTCCCTCGATGAAGCTGACAACTTTATAATCCTCCAGCTGGTGCGAGAAACGCACGCTCATCTGTCGGGTAAACAGCGAATTATGTTCCAAACAATCTAACAGATCGTTGCTGGCATGGCCTTTGATACGAACCGGGCAACTTTGGCTGCGATCTTGCCCAGTTCGACGCCTTTGGTGCCGTGATGCGGACAGCCGAAGAAGACGAGGCCGGAGGTTCCAGTTCGGATGGCGGTATACTTAGGGTCTTCTTGGGCGTTGAGCAGGGCCTAAGTTGACATTAGATGATATACATTGGAATTGCATGACACAAACCTGTTTAATCACCAATCCGCCTAGACTATGGCCGATGAAGATGATCTTGGGGAGTCGGACGTTCTAACGTTCTGTTAGCATGCACAACATACCGAAGAGAACAGAGATGATAGATACCAACTGCGGACTTCGCCCATATCCAACAAGTTCAATAGAGTATTAGCATGATCTCTGACACCCGCAGTCGACATAGTCTGCGGGTTCGTAATGTTGGAATTATATCCATAGATGAAGATGCGCGCCTGGGGAATGTCATGGGGAAGGAGATCTCTGGGCCAGAAGGTGCCATTTTGATGGGTCCAGGTCTCGAACGGATGGTCATTTCTCCCACGTGGGTTGAGGCCGTGGACGAACACAAAGCTGAGATGTTAAAAAAGAATAGTAAACAGTGGACGAAGAACGCCTTACTCGATCTTGGGTTGCTCAGCAGGTGTAAAGACTTCCTCTAGGAAGGGGTACTCATGTTCTCCAATATTCTTCTCACTTAGCAGTTTACAATCAAGTACAGAACAGGATACTTACCATGATGGATGCGCGCGACATCACGACGATGGATACAAAACAGCATCCAGTGTTGTCAGAAGATAAGAAAGTCAGAGACCTCGTCAACTGCAAGACTGGAGTGTAAATCTAGATCGTGTGACGGGCAGTCTGAGCAGTGAGATACCCACCTACTTACTTCCAATCGCTTCTCTATTCTGGGGCCATTTAGAGCAAGAATGACAGCCAAGATGATGCGAGGCTGCGATACGAGGTTAGTGGCTGGAGGATACCCTCCGGATTGGCTGTGTAGCCGACTGTACTGGAGTTGGTGCAGCTTTCATGCGTGTGCCGGACTAGATTGGGCGTAATCATCGAGAAAAATGGAGTGATTGGGGAGGCTGTTAGATCTGCTGCTGGATTCTATATCCCTGCTTCCAATTGCGGGAGGTCGGATTGTCGAAAGCCCGGAGAAGCTCTGATGACATCCTGAATCATCTCCAGCTCTAACATCAACGTTAACTCCCTGCCCATTGCCGTCCATTCAGTTTCACAAAATCCATCAGCCGCACAACTCGACCAGGCCATTGGGTTACTCAAATCTGAAGGGTCGCTTTGAAGTGGCGCTAATTTTTCTGTCAGGGTGACTCCTGGCCGTCAAAGCGATAAAACCTGACTGTTTTACCAATAGCAACAGCCCCATACAGCTTTCGGGGTTGCTTCAAGATCGTCTAGAAAGTGGCCGGTGACTGTATTTTGCAATTGGCAGGGGTGTCAAGGGATGTTGGCTTGCATTTGACCCGAAGGATACAGCTTTCGGCGAAATCAGTCGATGCAGTTGGGTTTGGGTTCAGTGTCAATATTTGGAGAACGGTAATATAGGGTACGTTGTTCTTCGTAAGCATTGGAGCTTTGACTGCACAATGGTAATCTTCAAGAACGGGGAACGAGGCTCCAACATTTGCTTGCCAGAGCCGTTGTACTGTTTGTGACTCTCTGGTTTGACTGCATCCAATGCCCTTTGAATGGCCATGATTTGCGGAATTGGAGGTGGCTGGGACAGAGTCACTTGATCCAAGGAAGTAATAAAACTAAAAGAGGAGAGAATGAACTTGAAAGAGGTATGCTATTCTGGTATGTAGGGTAGGGATTTATGCCCAGAGGGATACATGCAGGTATAAATAGAGAACACAGAGAGAGTTCCGATATAGTCCCCAACCCCCAGGGAGCCTAGAAAGGCATCATTCAATTGGCACTGTCAGTAAACTAAAGGGGATGAGATATGTAGGGTTTGTATAAGCATGAAGACTGAGCTGCAGATAGACTTGATTCCTCTGCAAGGGGGTTGCAGCAGCAGAATACTGAGCCAGTAAATCACTGCAGCCCTCGAAAAGTTACATATTCTGACGCATAGATAAATTCTGTTACAAGTCACTAGCTATAGCGGAGACATGCCACGGGCTGCTTTGCTTATCATTCTGGTTATAATAAACGCTGACCTAGGATTCCTACTGAGTTTGGTTGAGCCGAAAATTATTGCTGTCAATGGAAAGAACTGATTATCAGAGTAATTTCAAGAGCATGCTAGGATCAGCAAGAAAAAATCTTTTATTTCGCACCAACTAGAATCAGCACTACTGTGCTAGACTTGCTGGTGCTTATTATAGTCGACATAATGGATTTGGATTGCTGGTACGGGCGTCTGGCTTATAATAATGCAAGCAATTAAAAATTTAAACGAACTGTTAAATTCCGTTGCTAAAATAGATACTAAACTTACTGCTTAAAATTTAATATGCTTTAACGTCCTTGTAGATGCTGACATATGCTAGGCGACTTCTACTAAATTGGCACCACCTCGTTTTCTGGGATTTATACATATCTATAATATCTAGCACGTCCGTGTAATATTATTTACCTGATCAGTTTGTGAAATTTATTGGCCATTAAGTGCCTGCAGAGTATATTATTTAAGAGTAGACAACAAAATTTCGACGTTATATATACACAGTATGCGGGAGTAAAATGAAGTCGTACGTTGTTCGCCTACCCATTCTATGAGTTGTGGAAATGTCTACAAAGAATGGAAATGACCAACCCAGGCGAGGAGGACTTTTACGCATGCTAAAATAGATCGGCGTAAGTATGTCCTCTAAAACATACCTATTATAATAGGTTCCTAGGGTTGTACTCACGAATATTTACAGTGGATAAATGCAGAATCCCGGAAGGAGGGTCCACCCAGATACTGGGGCATATTCTAAGGAATATATACTGCTTCTTTTACTCTATATATAGCAAATGGAAACCACATTACTATTATTGGTTTTTTAATATTATATGTAAGAAATACTCCACTAGTTTAGAATACCGGGCTAGCTCTGTCCACTGCTGTTCTAGAGTATTTGCACTTCTATCTATCCGGCCAGCTAAATCGAGATATGAAAACCCGGATTCAGTATATATCTATATGCCGATCAATCCGTGATAGCTTCATCCTCTGCCTTGGATTTAAGGTTCTGCAGACAAGGAGCGTGAAACAAACTACCCTGCCATGCTCCACGTGCAGTCCGGCTGGCAACCACCAGCCACAGCATTACCACAGCAGCAGCTAGAACCTTCAAGCAGTCAGACCTATATTATTGCATAGACCAATAGACAGGAGATACATACCGTCCCACAGATCTTAAAAAACATCAAATCCATCTCTACGCCCAATAGCATGGTATTGGCTGCATACACACCCAGCGGAAAAGTAAATCCCCACCAGCCCATATTGAAAGGAAACGGCGAGCTATAATAAATAGTAGCCAGCGCAAACACCAGCCAAATGAGACCAAAAGCCCACATGAGCAGTGATATCAAGATGCCGAATATATAGGCTATATGTCCGACTAGTGGATCCAAAGTATTAGACTCTCCAAGTAGCTTCCGAGCAACCTTCCCAAGATAGAGAATGCTGTGCGTAGTCAGTATCAATACCTATTCATATGGACTGACAGTTACCTGAATCCACCAAATCCTAACGGCCCAAGAGGCAGAAAGCAGCTCACAATTGTCTCCCCGCGATGGGAGCTTATGGACGGCCAGTCGCTGATAGTAAATAACCAAAACCATCATTGCCATGGGTGTCGCCATTCCCCAGAGCACATAGGATGCAATCATTGTCCCCTTGGCGGGGTAAGGTCT
The DNA here is from genome assembly GCF_003426965.1 of Aspergillus tanneri. Classification (NCBI taxonomy): domain Eukaryota; kingdom Fungi; phylum Ascomycota; class Eurotiomycetes; order Eurotiales; family Aspergillaceae; genus Aspergillus; species Aspergillus tanneri. Next base: position 79,579 of record NW_022984638.1, on the reverse strand, counting down.
GGCAAAATATCAGCTACTTCCGCACTGGCTCCAGAAGCAACAATCGTTGCAGCAATCGGGAGTAATTGAGGGCCGTGATGAGCTCCAGCGAGGTGACATGGCTCTGTGATATGCTAGGCATATGTTAGGATCTTATGAATACCATCGGTGGGAAAACTAACAGGACAAAAGATAACGATACCGTCACTGACGCAGCAGCAACCGCGTCGACAATCCACAGTGCCCAGGCTGTCGTACGCGCCCAATCACCCCACCTTGGCACGCAGATAAACACCCACATCTCAATCAACGTGGCGAGCCCCATGGGACAAGTAGCGAGAAAAGTGAATTGACGGGATCTTGGATCATTACGCCCCAGATCTCGGGGTAGAGCGCATATCGCAGGATGGACATGGAGAAGACGGTGGCGAAGAGGATGGCATTCAGGACGAAGAAAATAACGGCCATGTAGTCCAACGCTGCATATTCAAACGGAATAATGTGGAAGAGAATGCCAACAATTCCGGTCCCCATTGTGGTTGAGAACCATCTGCGAGCCGTTAATAGATGCGCTTCAACATGGATGCGATGAGGTCATACGATGGACTGAAATTGCTGATCACACGCCGCCATCCTGCCGTGTATTTGCGAGAAATATGAGACCGTTGGTCCCCGCGGATGTTAGAATTAGTCGCGTTCATTGTAGTTATTCTAGAGTGAGAGTAGAATAGGAAAGGAATATTCGAATCATTGAATATAGGGAGAAATATGACGGCCGGCTCGGCCGAGAGGAATCCGATCCGCCAAGCCCACTTGAAAACATCACCACATCTCTGGCGACTTCAGATCTAAGTTTCTATCGACTAACACCAGCATTGACACTATTAACTCTCTGTCTATCGTCATATGTCTTACACATTAACACATCCACAATGCGTTATGTTATGATTATTCGCTCAGGGAAGGAATGTGTGGCAGAAGTACAGTATACCAGCTACACGCCAGTAGCAGGGGCTCGGGCAAGCTGTCTAGCTTATCTAGATGGGGACTAACTAATGTTGGAGCATATTGCCGCATGGGCGCCTGCCCCGGTTTCGACCTCGCTTAGTCATCATTTATGTAAGCTCGCTTTTAGCAACACTGTAACCTGGCGGCGACCCGGCCACCCGTTCAATAGAACAAGCAATCGCTTCCAACAGGTTATGACCCCTCAATTCAAGCTAAACGAAGACCATTTTGTTTATAAAAAATATACGGAATCGCTTCGGCTAGCACTAATCTACCTGCTGTTTCTTTTATATCGTTATTCCACCCTATTGCATGTTCTAAGGGGGGGTTAAATTATTATTTACTGATTCATTGTTTACTTCTAATGCGGATTTACCCCTAGATTCGCTACCAGTTGCGATAATTATTGTAGTATCACCACCGCGATGCCTCCAAAACCTCCAAAGGAAAGGATAAAATAACTGCACCGCAGACTCCCCTTATTAGTAACACCAGCTTTAACTGCTAATGGCCCTTTATAGAGTAAGAAGGCAGCCCTTAACTAATATCTAATCCTATAAAGGAAGCCAGAGATAACAATATTAATATAGTAACACTACCAACCAGTATAAATACTAATCTTATTTGTTAGATTACTAAGTTAATTCGTGATTAAATAGCAATACCTTTGCGCGATAAAATCGCGGAAGTGCGCTGGGAAATGCGACAAAAGACCTTGTAACAATTATTAAACAAACTATGTATATCCAAAATATTCAACAAACTTTCCTTCATACAATGGATTTGTTCAAAAAATAATGGCCTACCAAAACTATCACGCATATTCGATATGCTGAACACCACAGTTTACGTAATTGGAGAACCTCAAACCATGGGGTCCTTCGCAGCGTGCAACTTAGATCTGCATCAAAATTGGTAATAAGCGTACTTTTATGGATGCATGCTTAAATATCGGTGTTAATGTCAAGTCAGGATTTGCACATCCTTTATTGCATGTCCCTTTCGAACCGTTAATTGGATGTAGGTTTTAGATTGAAGGGAAACAAACATTATTCACTTTAAATCCGTTTCACGCAGCAATGATCCACCTAAGGAATCAGAAACATGGAGTGCACGGCTGGTAATGTCATACTTTTGGTAGATTTACATTCCGGCGGCAGGACGTCACACACATGGCGATGGTTTTGTAGTCTCCTTATATTACACAAATCAACCATCCCTTGCTCAGAACCCCTGAAAGCTTACCACCAAACAATAGCGGACCATTTCACAGTTGCGACAACTGTTACCAAGGGCTATCTCCTTGGCCTGCCGCACGGTGTGTTTTGGAGTTATTCCATAGCCATTTCTTGATCTCTCGTATGGCAATACGATTGCTTTCATTGTCTCGGTAATGCGAGAGTACTTCGCCGTAGATTAAGCCATCAACCTTCGCGAATCCCAGTAAGGTTCCCGCAGTGTCGGTGTTTTCCTCTTTATCTGTAATTGTCCAGCCAAAGACCTTTCCAATCCTGGGCCTCCTTGGTTTAGCACGATCGCGCTCCTTGATGCTGCACTTAGTTCATAGCAGACGCCGCTATACTTCCCCAATTCCTTCTATCGTTGTGGCAATCCATGATACGAGGCAACCAGAGAGCCGAAAACCCGAAGTCTATAACCCTCTGATGTGAAGGGATCATATTTTTATTCTGTTTACTAGAGAATGTATCGATGGCCGATTGAGCCTGGCGTTTAGGCCCATCGCTTCATTTGCCGTCAAATTCTTAGCAATGGTCTCCCAGGCTCCGCTGTTAGAATGGTCCAGGCTGAAGCCATAGAGAACTCGGACACCAACGGACTTCAATTTCTTTTGTGCCATTTGCTGTAGCTCTGTGATGATACACTCATTGCCTGCCGAAGAACAATGGCCTGGGTGCTTAATGTCCAGCCAGAGAAAAGTAATTGGCTTCCCATCTTTATGCTGCGCGGCAACAGCGCTAAACAATTTTTCCACGGTATCCTGTGGCCTATCCCAAGGTGTATTCTTGTCAGCATGCCACGCATACCAGACCCCATTATAGGGTGCCACATCCACCTCAAGTGCATTGGCACCGTCACTGAGAGCTTGTGGGACCGCACTGGCATGCAAAACGCGGTGGGCAATGAGATATATCGGTCGTCGGCTATCGCTTTGCAACACAGTCTGCTCGAGAATACTCTCACCAGAGCAGCTGCCGGCCAGCAAGAAAGCAAAGGGTATTATATGAATGAGACATAGCTTTAAAAGCATTATGAAAAGGATCCAGCAAGCTATTGATAACTATGACCTATTATCCTTGTCAGTCTCTATTATATAATGCATTATTTACGTTTTGCTTAACGGGCCTTTTGCTTTCATACCTCAGACCACTAAATTATTGCAATATGTGTTGACTTGTCCAGAGTCCAAATTAGTTTTAGACGGCGCCAAGTCGAAATCAATATTAGGATACTTATAGTACATAGTAGAGCGAATAGAACTAAATGCAGATTAGGTTTCCTATATAATCATTCTCTTTATGAGAAAAAGTTTAAGACAAAAAAGTTTAAAACAAAAGTAAAGAAAGGCACGTAAAAATTAGAAAGTGAACCAGAGAAAAGCTCCACAAACCCGTCTGTTACTCGGATGGCTTGCAGGACCTTAGGTGAACATGTGCAAGTGATGACCATTACACTTCCTGCATGCCATAAGAACACGTACTTCAGCTAGACACAATTCCAAGAATATATCGCAACTAATTCGTCATATAACTTAGTGAGACGATGAATTTGTCATAGACGTTGCATTCAGAAATGTAAATGTGGGCGATGGAAAGTCGTTACTTCAGACGCTCTCCTGAGCACGGTATCATCGTCGTTGGCTATTAGTTATGGCCCCTAAACTGGTGATTATATAATGATATCATGGTCATCCATTGCGCGAGCGGAAATCCTTGAGTGGTGTTCTAATTTGGCCGAAAAATCATATTATATTACACAGAAGGGTTATTAACATTTCACCGGGACTTTCTCTCTCAATAGATCGATCCACTAGATACTTTATCTGGGATAGGGCGTTGGTGACGCTCTCTGTCGCACGCTGTGGCTCTGAAACGATCAGCAAATCATATAAAAGAGCTGTGTTCTGGGGAAAAAAAAAAAGGGACAGTTGAAAATGTGCTTCTATTAGCGTTTATAGTAATGAGGGAAAAGGCGAAGCGGGCTTTGGCGAGTAGGACTATCGGGGTGGTTCTGGTCCCTTTCTCTCAATTCGTAGAGGTTTTAAGTATTTCAAAACATTATAATAATGGCATGTACTGAGAGAAACTAAAGGTTTGTGACTATCTGTTATCTGACACAATCATCCTTCGAGATAGTGTACAGATTAACAATATACACAGAAGTGCGACTAACTCTGCCCAAGCTTTGTGGGAAATGGTAGATAATTGAAGCCAAACTCCCGTTTTAACCTTTGACGACCTTTACTACTGCAGTACCAAGTCCGCTACCAGTCCTGTTGTAGCCATCCGCAGTCACAGTATAGCCGGATCTGATGTTTTGCACCTGAAATGTATTCGTTTTCGACCAGAAAGGTACCTTCCAAGAGAGAGTAGCGATGCAGTCATCATCTAGATCAGTAAGATCAAGGGTACCTTTTGTATCAGTAGGTTCCGAGTCGCGGCCGCAGAAATTCACGGTGAATTCGTCATTGCTCTTGATCTCTGTGTCATTAAGATCACGGGGAGGGATTTCCTTCTTTGTCGCCCGCCTCGTGAAATTTTCCGCTGTGATTTTAACATGTTAAAAGGCAAGCCCCAGTGCTGGGTAGTAATGGAAGGTGCTACATACGGCTGTGCATCTGCCCTCGCGATCAGGATGCTCTCGCCATTATTGTTCACAATTTGATCGTGCCATCTTGTGCGTACATTTTGATGGGTAGCCTCGGGTTCTGGGTAATACCGAGCAATACTAGCTACCGCAGCGAGATGACAAGAATGTATAAAGGGCACCGTAGACTTACTTATATTAAGGTCAAACTGTGAATGCTCCAGCAAACAATTACCGAGCAAAGGCTGACCAGCTACTATTATAAGTTCGACAATATTCTGACAGAGGAGCCATAGTGCAATGGAACTGTTGGCATCATGCAAGGAGACAGAAAGTGGAGTACGATTCGATGAGTTTGTAGTGCCACTGGGGTACTATGGAAGCCCACCATTTATTCAAGAGGTGACGCCATGTATGATAACTTGACACCTGCTCTCCATGGCAGTTTCTTTGGAGGTAGAAAGTAAGCCTGCGTTTAATGCACGAGGGCTTTCCCCGCGCTAGCTGATCAGATTAAATCGAGGAGTACCCACCGGTTGTTTGCCGCCTATGTGAGGACACCGACAATCTACAACTCAGGGACGCTGGATCAATCGCGGGTGCCGGGATGCGCGGTCAAGAGTTAAACTTCTATTGCTAAAGCTCTGCTCCCAAAGCGGCCAATATTCCCTTGAAGTTAGCAATACCATGGGTAAGTCTTATGTAGATCGCTTCCGTTCGCATGTACACTTATCCTTGCGTGTGTTCTTATAGTATCAGAAGCAATCAAGCCTCAAGTATAAGATAATTCACAAGATACTACGAAGGCCTATTCCTGACATTAAGACGATCGTAATCGGCTACCTACCTAACAAAGAAGGTTTAACTTATTTGTAGCGTGTTTGCCTTGACATCATCACTGGCGTTATGCAGCAGATAGAGCAGATGCATCACGGCACCTGACGCTAAAAGCATTCGCTAAAAGGTCTCGGCTGAGTATAGTTGTAAAGTCAACTAATTCATAGCTGCATTCATACTAAGTGGTGACGCAGTACATCGAAAACTAGAATATGACATAGACCATCTAAACCACAAAGCTCTCTGTGACTAGCCAAAATGTGGAATCCGTAACCGCAAGCGGTTTCTTACCCTAACTACTGTGCCTATTCGGTTAGTATTTTCATTTGGTAAGCCATGGATCTTGCACAGTACCCCATGCAGAATCAGCCAATTAATAGCTGCATTAGTACTAGGTGGTGATGCAATACATCGAAGACGAGAATATGTCGTGACACAACTATCTACATTGCAAAGCTCCCTGTGGCTAGCCATAATGCCAATTCGGTTCATATTAGAATGTCTTTCATTATTTTAATTACTGTAAAATATCTTCCTTTTTGTGTATGCGCCTATGTTGATAGCTAGGTGGTAGTCCCAGCCCGAATTCCATCCCAGTAACCTGGTAGTAAATTGCTATATTCATGATTTCGGTCTCCTAGCTTTTTCAATGCTTACATGGCAAATGGTGGGTAGCTAGTCTTCACACTGTTAGTCCTGTGGCAACCGGCGCAGTGACGGTTTGCGCAGACGGTTTGCCATGTCAGTTTGCTTGTTCGTTATATGTTCTATCTACTATGTTTGGTCGTGGGGGAACGATGGAGCGTGGTAGTATATGAGGATATCTACCCTATTGCTTATCTCGATCCTCTTCCTTTCCTCTCCATGCTTAGTATTCTCGAAGGTATCGAATAGAGTTGATTTGGTTTCGTTTCCATCTCCGTTTCCTAGGCCATAACAAGTCCTATCTTCTCACTGCTGCATCTTGATACGTCCCTTCGAGACCTGACGCACAATGTAGTGAACTAGCCATCTCCATAGTTTCAGTGTAATGGATCGAATTTCGTGGTTGGTTGGATTACGGGACGACTCCTTTACTCTCCTATCGCGTGTCATGTAAACGGCTCTTTAGAGCCGCTGTAAGGCCTGGCTGACATGTATCTCCGGGAAATGACAATTACTGCCTGAATTTACTCGCCATCCATGTTGTTTCCGCTTTCATCGCTTCAACCCTTCACGAGTCCATGAATCATCAGCCACAATATTAACGGTACTGGGTAGACATCCCGGAGACACCTCTTTGAAATCTAGAATCGAGCGAAAATATTACTCGTACAACATTGTCCGTCTATGTCATGGAGTTGTTTTCTAGTACGAGGGTTTGGCCTGCCAACCTTTAATAAATTTGACTGGGTAAGTTCAAGTTGTTAGTAACTATATGCCGGGCAGCCTCGTCCGGATAAACCAGCCTACTGGGCAACGAATTCCCCATTCCTGTCGGCATTTACGCTGGAGGAAACGGGCGACAACATTGTTTTGGTCTCAGATTCGGCCGAGCCAAGATACTTTGGCAGTAGTCAATTGTAGTTTTGAAGTTGAAAAGCTTTTTTGTTTTAAAAAAAAAAAAAAAAAAAAAAAAAAATTTTCCAAGGGCGATGCAACGGTGGCTTTCGGAAAAGTATTGTTGTAACTACATTCTGAACGTCATCCCATTCTTTCCGAATTAAACAAGGTCAGCCAGCCGCATATTGACGATCAGTATGAATGCTGCAAGCGTGCCTACCTCACTGTGAACGTGGAGGTGAAAGAATGCTTGTGTAACACTAGTCGGGTTGTTATGATAATTAGATTCTAGTAGGTTAGGTCCGCAATGCCAAGAACAGTTCCGCAAACGGGGTAGTATTTCACTCCTAGTCGCTTGAGTCCCTTGTATTAGCCATCACAGGGGATATTTAAAGAGGAACAAGGACCATTTTTACAAGCTTTTGAACCCCCAAGTAAACGCGACATACTATATTCCATAATTTGTATTGGTGCTTATAACAAATCCATTTACTTTGTTCTATTTAAATTTTGCCACTGCGATGGGTTCCGGAGCTTCCACTCAGGGTAACGGGGAAAATCCCGAGATCGTGGCTGAAGCGCAATGGGTCGTTATCCGCGTGAAGAACAAAATCAGGAATCAACCCATATCTGTCAAGAACGCAAAACTCAAGTGGTATGTAATGTTCTAATGTGCCTGTAGCACATACAGTACTAATTCTGCTAGGGGCAAATTCTACGACGGAAACGACCAGGACAATGAGGTTCCTGCCAGCGACATAAACAAGCTTGATATTCAGCCTAACAAAACAGGGAACATTGCTGCGGCTGGCCGCGCGCATGCTGCGTCCGGTACTGAAGGAACTATCGATCTGAAGGATGGTGACACGAAAATATGTACTTTCTACTGGCTCTGCCCATGGGGAAAAAGACCAACGATTTCCAACCCGCGACCTAGAAGAGGACGATTATGGTGTAACTGTGAAAGCTTGGAACCGGAAGAACGGTGCGCTAGGGCATGTGGATGTCATTGTTTCTAAATACTAGAAAGAGCACGAGTAAAAGAGGTGGCACGGTGGTGGCGTGATGCTTTACTCGAACTGACCAGACGCAAGAGAAAATCAAGTATAAGATATTCCCACCGCTTCCGAGTAAAACATTCATTGCAAAATGCAGAGACTCGTTGTGGGTCTTATTAATTAACGCTGTAAGTATTAGGCGGCACCGGAATGCTTCTGGTACTTATTACTGGCTGTCAGCGATCCTGTTATTCCAAGTGAGCCGCGAAGTAGTTTGTCGAACATGGCAAGGACCAATGGCATGCGCGTTATAGGTAACATTAATTCCCTTTATCCTTGAAAGTTTAAGTAGAGTGTGTTAGAAGCTGTGTGTGTAATAGCCTGTATATCGCTGAGGCCAGGGTCAGGGTAAATGAAACCATCCAATCCTGGTGTATGCACAAGCCGGGCTGAATATACTGTAAATCATAATGTTGTGAAAACCTCGATGGGGTTCACGGTGCACAGGGGAAAATGGGGAATAGAGCAGGAGAAGCTATACCAGCTACACGCACGTAGCCTGCTAAGGAGCGTATATATTCAACTAGATATATATCCAACGTCTCAACTAGATGCCACACCCCCTGGTCTTCAACTGGGATAGGGGATTCGGCGATTGACAACGTTGTGCGTAGCCAAGGCCTAGGAAGGAATCGGTCCGAATACCATTTCTTCAACAGATAAATTACCATCTGGCCCTCTTATGAGAGTGTGGAGCAACCTCGACAAAGAAGAGCCGCATAACTCTAGGTGGGTTAGGGCAAGGACGATCGCCAGGTTCCGAACCTAAGCCAGTATGTATGTTTCCGAGATGTCTCACTCTTATCGGAACATTGTCAGATCCAGAGGTGGGTGTCGGAAGCGCATTGACCAGCAATCTGGCGACCGGATGAGGCTACTAAGAATGTTAGGTCGCCCGTTGATAAGGAAAACTTCGCAACACAATCTGTATGATACTGGCCATGGTTTTGAACGTAACGTCCACAAGGGTGCCTTTTCTCCCTATTTGATAATCTTATAAATAGTTCACCTCTCCTCAGAAAAGCCAGATTGGTTGGCGGGAAAAAATGATTAACCTTCTATAGGCTAGCGCAGGAAGCGAAGTGACATTGCCTCAGCAAAACAGAAAGCGCATTTTGGTCTGCAAGATATCGCTTTTCGACGTTGATCAACGCGCTGACTTTTGCCGGTCTTCTGCCTTATTTTTCTGCGTACTGTCTGTTCATTTGGCAGTGCTACTCCCAGAGGGAAGCATTGAGATCTTTTATCATACAACACAACTAAATGAGTCATAGACTTATAGTTATCTTCAACACATCATCATAAACCATGTCTCATGCGCGCTTCGCGAGCTTGGACTCTTCTCCCAGAGGCAGACTTCCCGCTTGCGTTTCTGATTAGGTGAAATTCCCCCTAGTGGTATTCGTCGGGTTTGCAGCGTTGCCCGCTCAAAATCAATAAACGTCACCCGACTACTTTTCTCGTCCCAGATCATATTTCCGGGTATTGGATCACTATGAAGCACGCCTAGATTGTGGATTGCCTGTAAGGACTTCTCAGCTAGTCGAACTACTCGATGGCGATCGAGATCCTGCTGCCTTGCAAGGGTCCTTCCGGCGTAACCCATGAACGTTAGATGAACAATCTCAGTAATACCATTATAAAAAGAATGCGCAGGGAAGTTGTAGGCTACCAAATAGCACTGGCACGGATACCCCTTTGATTGGAAAGAGACGTGAATACACGAGCTCCTCTTACAGTACCAAAACTCATCGGTTTTAAAATAATCATCTTAGGTACAACCAGTACAGAAAATTGCGCATTATTAGCATAAAGGATAAGCTCTGAAAATCAGTTCAGCCTTGGCTGCGGATACAGCATTAACCCTACCCAATTTGTTCTCACGCTAAAAGTGCTGGTGCAGCATTTAGTGCTCGAGCTCGTACGCTGTATCATCTATCTCACCCGCCAGTTAGACTTAGTTAAGTTGCCGTGCATTATCTGTTCCATTAGGCTCCTCCTCCTGCGTAGTTTCCATAAACAGCCTGCTCTGACAAGTCTCACAAATACCAGAGGAATAAACGTTCACTACCTCAGGAGCCGGTGTGGCTATGGGTCGCTATTTCCCCAACCACAGCAGAATCGTGCAAAGAGGTAAAGGTCCCTGAAAGACCAGATATCCGGCTAGCAGGAGCCATGTGCCGGCCGACGTAACTATGTTATAAAAAAAGGTATTTTTTTTACTTTGAGCACCATTTCTACATACCGGCTTTGCACGGCCGGGATTGTCAAGGGTTCGGACTTAGTAAATATCCCCATCCAATGCCGCTATTGTGCATGTTTATATTAGCTGGGTATTAATACTACTATACCTGTTTATAAATGTATATAATTGTATGTAAGTAAACATGTACTGTAAACTTAGTAGCTTAAAAATAAGCTTACAAGATTAAACGAGATTTGGTAGCAGCCGCCAGCCTGGAAAAGAGGAGCGAAAGTCACTGATACGTTTATATTATTATCAGCACCTGACTGCAAATGCTGCTACGGCACAATAATCAGCATATTAGTAGATATATTTACTATAACATATTAATATACATACAGTATAGTATAAGGCATATCTTTATTTTTCTTAAGCAAGCCTGTTTTTTGGTTGCTCTAGCTCACGCTGCACACTTAGTTACTCCCAAACTGTATATTTTACAAGGCTTTTATATAACTTAAGTAAATAATTTTAGTATATATCCCTATAAGGCTAACTATCTTACTAGGTTAAAAGCATATCCTATTAATATAGTACAGTAATTATATAAACATCACCCCGATTAATATTAACTATTTACTGCAGCAATATCCCATGCACAATCACAGAGTCTGTCTATCTCTATTACCAGACTTATTTCCATTAGTTACTAGACGTGGGGATAAGGCCCATTCCCAGACTAAAGATAATTAATTAACTGTAATAGGCGTCTTTCTTGCATATTTCTATTATAGTTATAACTATTCTTCTATGTTAGCCGACATGTGTTCTGTATATATATATATCAGTGATGTTTTTACTTAAAGTAGGGAAGGATTAGATCGCCGCCGGCGTACAACTTAATGGTCCAGCAATTTAAATAAATTGCAGTTTATTAACTTAAACACAGTGTATTGCGCACCAAAGCATATAACTACCCATGACCACGGAGAGATGCTCGCTCGAGAGTTTTGCACTAAGAATGGGACGGAAAGCCAACAAACGGCTTGTGGTGTGATAAGGCATTGGAGACAAAACAAGTCGAGCTATTCCTGGCATTAACATTGAGGCTAATGAAGTCTATGCCTATTTTAATCTACACGGGATAGAGCACTGGGTAAGATCTATGATGTTGGGAATTATTTAGGATGTCTCAGTGGAAATTTCGTGGCTTCTTTGGATGAATCCAGGGTGAAGACCACTGGTCACAAATGCCCTAAGCATAGCCACCTGTTTCTATTCTACTCACTTCGCTGTGCACTGCTATCTGCAAACACATCGAGTAAGCCAGACCAACCACTGCGTTTCGTGGGTCTATATCAACTTTAAAGAGGATGTCGCAGGATGATGAAAAGGGAGATGGGGCTTTCGACCCTGGAATGAATTCAGGGACTGGGCGCTAAACTGCACGAGTTAAGACGTGGTGACGTACTCCAATCCCGGCCATTTTGAAGATCAAACAAGCCTTAGCGGCACCACCGATCCCGGGTTGACGTGTACCTTGCCGATCAGCCTGCTGGGTATAAAATGCTCGTGTCATCTTTACCTGCGATGAGCTGCCTTGCATCTCGCCATCTATTCTGCCCTCCTTATCGACAATCGTCAGATCCGACCACCATGGGTTCGTCGCAGGATGATCGGAAGCTCGAGAGCGGAACCGCTGCCAATGCTCCTCAAAGCAATGTGCTTCATCCCGCGTTCTACATCATGTGCGTGCTCTGGCACCCTCGCCCGATCAGCGAAGCTAGGAATCGGTATACTGAACTAAGGTCACTAGATTGTGGATTGGGCTGAGTTCGAGCGTCATCCTGTTTAATAAATGGGTTCTTGCGAGTGCCAAATTCGGTGAGAACGGTCTACATACTTAATCCCATGTATTGAACCAAGAACTAACTCTACGTTTGTAGATTTCCGTGAGTCCGCTCTGCTGCTACTTGATTAAGCAACTGACCGTCCAGCGCTGTTCTTGACAACATGGCACATGGCTTTCGCAACGGAATGACCCAGGTTCTGCCCATTTCACTTCCACGCTGGACTCGCGACACAAGATCCCTATGACACCAATTAAGTACATGTAGGTAGTATGTTGGCAGGTCACATCCATTGCTGATGTGTGTATACCGAGTAGGAAAGCAATTGTACCAATTGGTCTCATGTTCAGTTTGAGTCTGATTTGTGGCAACCTTGCCTACCTCTATCTGAGTGTATCATTCATTCAGATGCTCAAGGTCAGCCACGAAGTAAATAAAGTAACAAAACAGAAGCTAAGTCCCTCAGGCTACCAATGCTGTCGCCACTCTTCTAGCAACATGGGCATTCGGCATTGCACCGCCCAATCTGCGCACCCTCGGCAACGTCTTCTTAATTGTTGTGGGTGTTGTGATCGCTTCCTTTGGTGAGATCAAGTTCGATGTTTTCGGGTTTCTCAGTACGACCCCTCCCCCTTCTATGGAGATCAGACGCATGTTCACATCTAACACACTGCAGTCCAAATCGGTGGAATCATCTTCGAGGCCCTACGTCTAGTCATGGTCCAGCGTCTTCAGCTCTGCCGAATTTAAAATGGACCCATTGGTATCAGTGTACTACTTCGCGCCTGCATGCGCCGTAGCCAATGGTCTAGTCATGTACTTCATGGAGCTCCCTCGACTAACCATGGGTGATATAAATTCCCTCGGCGTTGTCACTCATCGCAAACGCCCTGGTAGCTTTCCTTCTCAACGTAGCCGTTGTACTCTTGGTAAGAATCACCTAACTCTTTTTATAGACACAGGAACCACCACTAACTCATCCGTTAGATCGGCAAAACCTCCGCCGTCGTCCTTACAATGGCAGGTATCCTCAAGGATATCCTTCTCGTAGTAGCATCCATGGTCATATTCCTGACCCCGTCACTATGCAACAATTCTTCGGGTACTGATTGCTCTGGCTGGATTGGTGTACTACAAGCTGGGTGCGGAGAAAATAAAGTCGCTGACGACGGACGTGCGGTTGCAGATGGTTGATTATCAACGGAATAACCCGGTCAAGAGCAAGTTGGTTGTTTTGGCCGCTGTTGCGTGTGCTGGTCTCTTTGGTTTTGTGTGCTGCGAGCCCTGGGGGTATTTCTGGGTTTGGTGCTATCAGTACTACTGCATAGGTAGTGTTACCGACAATGGACTAGATGTAGGCATTCGCCATCAGGGCCTTATAATAGTGATTCTGTCGCATTCTATGTGCTACTTTAGGATGAGCTAGAGAGTTGTACTAGAATAGAATTTTTTTTGGTTTATTATTATTTTTTCATCCTTCCAGATCGTACTTCATCATTCAACGCCTCCTAACCTCCACCCTCGCCGATGGATCGCTCAACATCTCAAAACCATAATGAACCACGTAAGGCTGATACCCTCCTCCAGTCGAATATCATAATCAAGTAAGATCTTAGCCACCACAATCTTAGCCTCGTTGGCTGCGAGGAATCTCCCAGGACAAATCGACCGTCCGATCCCAAACGCGACATGTTTGGGACTAGTTGACGATAGAACCGCCGTGGTATCGCCCTGCTCTCGCATTTTCAAAAATCTATATCCATCGTACCTCCTCAGGAGAGGGATACGTCTCTGCGTTCGACCAGGTGGTACATTCCACTGCGACGCTGGTGCCGCAGGGAAGAACCATACCGTTCGGGAGAGTGACCTTATTAATAGTTTTGCGCTCAAGGTTCACTAGATAATTAGCCGTCACATTTCAATAGACATAGGGAAAGAGGGAAAGAATCACCTAGAGCACCAGGTTTCAGCCGTTGAGTCTCCTTGATGACACTATCAAGTAGCTTCATCTTGAACAATCCTGCTGTCGTCCATCCACTTTCCCCGACCGCATTCATAATTTCCTCTCGTAGGGTCTGGATCAGCTCCGAATGCATACATATATCCAAGATAGTCTGTTTAATAAGCTCCGTCGTAGTATGCAATGCACCCATTGCCATACCCAACTGCGCAGCTACGGGGTCGAAAGACCGACCTCTGGCTACCTCCTCCATCCATTCGATACTATCGTCGAATTTCAAACTGCAATTTTCGGCATTTGCGGCTTGTTTCATCGCTGCTCGGCTCTCCAAGACAGGGGTGAGGATGTCATGGGCTCGACGGACTTGGTACCGTGCTCTGCGGCATTCGGGTACTACCCAGTGGATGACAGGACGAAGGAAGCCGGGCCAGTGGCGCAGAGCGCGCACGCTGTAGAAGAATGTGAGGGTGTAGTTGACGATAATGTCTTGCCATTCTGGGTTGCGAGATAGCTCAGGTCCGACGAAGATACATGATGATATGCGGGCGATGAAATGGATCATGTCCTGGGGAAGTCTATGGGGTGCCAGTCTGGACAATATTAATAGGAATAAAATCGAGGTATATGGTTAGAGGCATACTAGTGCCCTTCGTCCACGTCTTTTCAAGAATTTCGGATATATTGTCGTGCATAATCCGGCAATCTGTACACTTTAAGTGAAAACCCAGGTAGGTGTGAATGTTGAACATACGACTACTCTGATTCAACTTCGTCTTAACCACGTCAATGAGTATATGACTTGGACCATGGATGGCCCTATTCCCATCCATCCCGGGAATATTAACAAAATACTCCTATCATAATGAGCATGGACAACGCGCCTATATTCATCTCACTCACATCGCGAACAAGCTGAGGATGGTCAAGATCCGACAATTCTTCACCCATAAAGTCCAAGACTCGGGAAGTATAACTCGAGATCCAAGAGTGGTGATGATACGGAACGGGCCGTTGAACTGCATATCATTAGTTCCCGTAGTAATAGCAATAACTAGCATGTACCATACCTTTTTGCTCCCCTCCTGAAGGAGGTTTTTCGCGTCTGAAAGAAATACTGCTCGCGCTTTTTTCTTCCTGAAGTCCCCGGGGTAGGCATTGATGGTTGGAAGGTTGGACGTTTGTAACCACTGCAGTGAGAGGAATAGGACTAGTCCTAGTAGAACTGTGATCGCTCCGTAACCTTTTATTACTCCCTGGGGAATCCCAAAGATGTGGTCTTGTGGGTAGTCGGTGTGTTCAGGGGGTGTGTCAAAGAACAGATCCTCTGGGAGTTCGGGGTCCATATTGTATTGCATAGTCTAAGGAACTAGGATATGACGACCGGTATTTATTTAAAATATTAAAATAGTCAAAGCCACGATTAGATCCAAATCATTTGGAATCCATTAAGGTATGTATTCAACATTACAAGTCATAGGAATTTTTAATTTTGCCCATTCTGTCTGCAAGGGATGGATGCTCAACCGATATATTCTTTCATTATTCATGATACTAAACCCGTTCGGGACCCCGCGGAGTTACGAGAACCGTAAGGCAAATCATGTGAAATTCTGGTTCACGGAGTGAGAAAATAATAATAACAAAAAAAAATAAGAATAAAAAAAAACTCACAGAAGGCTCAGTAGGGTTGGCTAGAGTACGGAGCTATGTTGTAGTAGATTGGGTTATGCAGTTCAAATGCTGAAGACCGTAAATATATAGCCCGTATACTGACCTGCATAATTAGTCAGTGGCTTGGTCTTAGAATTTTGTAGGTTTAATTAGATTAAAATGATAATAGCCGTGGAACTAATGCTCTTAGCTTTATCAGACTAGCTAAGTCCAATAAAATAAAAATAAATAAGCTTAGTCTTCTATAACTAACCATTGACAATCCATACCAAACTGACAACTGATTGGAATGATGCATGATCAGATGAACGAAACTACCACCTGACCAACCAACTCAGATGACACCCGCAGATGACTTCTAGAACCCATCTAATATATAAACAAGGCGAGATGACTCGACAATACGCCCCCACTCATAACCACCATACCCATCATGAAGCCAGTCTATATCGTAACACTTTGCCTTCCCCTTGTATCGACCTGGGTGCTCGATCACCGCCAAACAAGATGTATAAACCCCGTCCCTACCTGAATCATGGATCTGACCAGCGCAGCCGCAGCAGGGATGTCGAAAAAGACCCCGTGGTTCACGCTCTGGATATGGGCCAGACGGCTCTCGAGGCAGATAATACCCGTGTGTTGAATATACTCAACTGTTGCTGGAGAGGATCTGAGCTGCTGACTCTAATAAGGCTGTTATACATGCTCACCGCCTTGCTCTCATGCTGTCTGCTGTCATGGGAATTACCCACAGTGCTGTTCAGATGGGGTTTACTGTTATTGCTGCGTGGATTGATTTTATTTCTTCAAATAAGTAGCATTATATAGCGGGCTGTTCATGCTTTTACACATGGAGATAATATCCTCCGGTATGAACACCCTCAGGATATCAAGCAGTCTAGATAAAGGAATCCAGTCCATTGTTCCATGTATAGTTTGCACCGCACGTCCGCTATATAAGACTCGAACGTACAGTTCCGACGTCGATGTCTCCCTGTGGAAAGTCAGTACCTGGAAGAAAAAAGAGGTATAATCGAAACATACCAAACTTCTATAGCGATATTTGACGCCATACCAGGCCACCTAAGTGCGTTTACTCCCAACGCACCCAAAATAGGACCCACATCCCCATCATGAACAAAAAAGTATGGCTATACACCAGTTCGGAATTCCGCCGCTGCACCACCTCCAGCTTCCGCACTATCTCACCGATGAACAGCCCCTCTACAAGCTGGATATATCTCGTCGCGTTGGCATTATATCGCCACCAGTAATTCCATTCCCAGTCACCGGCACGGAAGACCGTGTACGCATCGTCCATTGTTGCGCATCCAGAGCCGTCCAACTGACAGGGCAGCTCGTATCCATTACAAAGACGTGCCTGAAAGTTATCGGCGAAGTGATCGAAGGTAGACATCCAGCTTGATGTATTGGCATCAAAGAGCACAGCGAGACGATTCCGCAGCGACTGCGTCACAGACAGATGCTCCTTCCATTCCGGGGACGATTGATCGTTGACAGCAGTGAACTCTGCGCAGCACAGGGAAACCCACGATCGACCGTGTCGATACCAGAGGCCTGCTGATGTAGCGAGATAGAACCTTTATGGTGTGGCCAGATCCCACGAAGGACTCCACCCGCGGAGCTCTGCGTTAATGGTGAGGAACTGGTGCGTAGCCAGATTTTTGTCCGTGTGATGGTTCAGCGACGATGGGATCAAGCCTAGCTTGTCGCCGTAGACGGCGCGAAGATCCCGACCGTGTTGATAGCCATCAAGCAGGCCCCCGATGGTGAGTTGGGGGTATTGGCATGACCCGTTAACGTACGAGTCTAAGAATGGATTGGTAGGGTCTGAGTAGGCCTGCCCGTAGACCTGCGCAGGGGAAACACCATGAGCTGGAGCGGCGTACAGATGAGCGTGGACTTTGTCGCAGCCAGGGCTGGTTCTGTGGTAATTAGTGAATGTTTTGTCTAAGATATGGAGAAAATACCTCGCCGCCAGGCAGGATATTGTACGGTGTGCGACGTTGGTGACGTTGCAGATACCCAGATAGACCAGACGCGCCGAGACGGAGTTGTTCGCGACCGGACTTGGCAGAGAGTAGGTTTCTGCGCGTGGATGGGGCATGGAGCAGTAATTGTAGACATCGTCATGCGAGTGTGGGCTGGCATGATCCTCAGGCGCGGTGTAGATGCCACCATACGGTCCTAGCGAGGTGTCGGTGATGTAGGTGGTGTGGTTCAGAGGGGATAAAAGGTATCCCTGGAAGCTAGAGCTGGCCTCGAGGCCAAAAGGCAAGAAAGAGAGAAAACATGTCCACCAAGCCCTGATAGATGGAAGACATGGCAGATGTCCCCGTTTTATCTGGATATCATCCTCTAGACTGCCTACTTCGGAGTTTGTCGACGGTAAAGGAGGCGATGTGACTGGGGACACTAGTCCGGGACTTTCACCACTGACGCGACAAGCCGTCCCACGGGGTTGCCAAACAGACGCGATATCTGGAAGCGAGGCGCTGAGTTCATCCACACCGTATATTATTATAAGACAAAGATCCATGATAAATTAGTATCCATCTGAATCTACACCGTGCATGGTATGTCCATGTGGAACATCACCAATCCCCGCATATCCTCTCGCCGATGGTCGGTCAACTGTCCGGACTGGGATGCCCCGGATTCATTTCATTCTATAGTTATAGTAAGTGTCTACAGAAAACCCAGAAAAATTGCCTAAAAAGAGCAACTAGACTATATATATGGAAAGTTTATAATAGTAGATGTCAAGACAAGACCATTCAACCAACTGAAAACCAGGCTCCTAGTGAAGCCATAATAGATAGTCATATAGGAAGCTTCAACAATAAATGTACATAGTCTTTAAAAAGACAAGCTTGTCTAAGTTATCTCTTGAAGCATTGGTAGGAGCTGGTCGTGTATAATGCCTTTCAGTGTATCTGAATACTTAGACAATATAATTAGACCAAATACAAAATTAGTGTTAATACAGATCTGTTGGTGCTTTTTGTAGACAAATGTTGTTATGCTGTAACTCCCAAAGTTTCTTTACCCGACCATCCCTGCCATGCTGACGTGAATAATGAGAACAATCCTCGTCTGTTGATTGCTAGTCCATATCCAATGTTGAGCATCTTCTGAGAGTTGACTGAGTGACTCAGGCACACCGATTTATTTTGGAATCACTGAGGTGTGGATTGTGTCAAGATACTTAATCGAGATGTGTTTGACTTTTGGCTGTCGACAACTTGTGTGAGTTTGGCACTCAAGAATGCTATTGTTCCTCCAAAGCAGGTCAAAGTATTCTTGGTTCGTTTGTGTTTAATTTCGTCGAGGATCACGCCGGTTCCATTTATATGACGGAACGAATCTTCGACAAATATAGTCGGCCGTCCAATTCCTTGCTTGGTATTCGAGGAATGGAAAATTCATCAGGCACCTTGTGTGACCTATATTCTAAAAGAGTCCGGAGCTGATAGACCAAAACCGCCCATACGGAGGCCAACACTCACACAGTGCATGAGAAAAGTTGTACAGAACAGTGTGGATACTGCACTCTGAGCTGGGCAGGCGAATTTGATAATTAGAACGGTCTCAGCTCTCTCATAATATGAGATATATTCTCTAGTTCCGATAAACCCATTCGATAAAGCATGGGGTGATTGAATAGGCTGCATCCTGAAGAGAGAATATGCCAAAAAGTCACCATTTCGCGGAAGGATACTGTATTGCACGACAATTTTCAGATGAGATGCTGCAGGCAACATCATAGATTCTGGTGCCAGGACAATTTGATATTTAGCAACCTAGTCATGTAATTGTTATGGAAGGAACCCGCAGAATAGAAAGGCATACCAAATAAATTCCAAAAGTGATCAAGGCTACTAATTAGCCAGGTAAATCTCTGAATTATTGAAAAGATGTATTGCTTAATGCGGAGGTGTATTCCGGATTGAATATCATATAAATAAGATAATAAATGGTGTAGAGGTAAGCAAGAGGTTATATGCGGGCAGGAAGGACGGTTAGAGTTAGGAGCAGGTAGGAGCAATTTATAAGGGAAAGGAAGTTGAATGTAAATAATAGAGAATAAATGAACGGAATAACGGCCAGGTGAATTGTCATGCATAATCAATAAATTGAATTTCTTAGAGCAATGATGTCCTAACTAGGCTGTGAATGCTGCCCTTAATATCCAGTAGCCAAATAGCAGAAGTATTACCCCCATTTTGTTCACATCTCCTAGTTATGTATCAGCGGAACTAGTCAAGTCCAAAGGAAGTCGAGTAATAATCATCCATTGCTTGGTAGATTAATGGGTGATTTGACAGCGCGACTTCAAGCTCAGGAGCAATGACTTGTTCTACATAGTGGGAGGTCTGGATTGACTGTGTGCAGGAAATTGTTCTGCCCAACCCCTCTGAGAGATATTGAGTATATATATTTCACATAATGTCCCGATCTGGACTATTCTGACAAGACTCTGTATGCACGGCAGCGAATCACTACATTTGAATATTAACCCTTTTTTCTTTCAGGTGGATTCGGCTATGGGACGCTTTCAACAATATCAACATGCTCAGTCGCTCTCTACAAATTAGCAATGAAAGATAGATATCTTAAATAACAAAGAGCTGGATTGTGGAGATAAGGCACAACACAGATTAATTGATTGGTCAATTCCCCTCATAGCCAATCATTTTATTCGGCTCTGGTTCCCCACTGCAACTCTAATTCTGACAGGTCTACTTGCATTCCCACATCGTATCTGGACACATGACCACGCAGCCTGTTCAGAATTAAAACCTGGAGTAGTGTATCTCCATTCTAGTCCTCAACAGCACACTATGTCTATTCAAATGGCTTCGCTCTATCTTCCGCCTCACCTCTCTCCGAAACGCGTTCCAGCCAGTGCCCTGGAGTCGGGCTGGTCATCGCAGTATAGCATCAGAAGCACGAAAGGAGTTTTTTGTATTGTTCCCGACAAGCCCAATTCTATTGAGATACGGAAACAGGTTCGACCGTGAGTGCCCTGTCTATCGTCTACTGCCAGCTTTGAATAATAATGCACAGGAAACACCTCGAAGCAGCGAAAGGACTTGTAGCATCTGGAAAACTTGTCGTAGGCGGTGAATTTCCCCTTTTTCTTCTTCGGTGAAGATTAATATTACCAGTAGCTAACACTAGATAGGGCTATGCTTGAGTCTCATCCCATGGAGGGACAGTCGATGTCGTTCAAGGGTAGTATGCTCATTTATACCGGACGCAGCTTGAAGATGTCCAGGAGATGATGATGAGTGATGTATATACAACAAGTGGTGTTTGGGATGTTGAGAAAGCCCAGATTATTCCGGTGTGTTCTCGAGAATTTACAAGTCTGATTGTCGTTTAATATGCTAACGGTAATTAGTTTGTTTCTGCTATTCGCGAAGCACTTTCGTGATTCTTCTGATGGCTCTGAGTTTCTCTAAGCATTTGATAGTATTAGTGCTTGTGCTGTGGATCCCTACTGTGCATATATTTGTCCAGCTTTGCTGTTTCCTGAATCCAAGTAAATAAACGGTGGAGAAGCAGCCCATGCAATGAACCTTATCCTACAGTCCATGAACTGGAAGAATATAATTAAATACCTCAGGGAATCATCTTGAGATCGCATTGGCATAGCACGTATAAATCGATGGCTATTAACTCACCATCAGGTGGTGGACCCGAGCCTCGGGTCGCGGAACCGACAAAAGTCCTATAAATGCGCTGCCGGAACAGAATTAAATCCGTAATCACGATCCGCCAATGTTTATTGTTGGGTTTTCGTCCTGACTGGGCAGAGGCAAGGATACGTATCGGAATCTGAAAGAAACGGAGAATGTGTCCTCAACACGGTTTCGAGAACATGATCGTGGCCGTGAATGTGGCGTCGATCGATGCGCCGTATGGGGTGTCGGAATGGGACATATTAGGCCTTTATAAGGCGCCCACCACGACCGTCAAACCAGCCAGGGTCCAGGATCTGTGTTCTCGATCGAGGGCAAAGTGGTCGACATCAAGGAATTCACCGATCATGTACAACCCGGCATGAGTATTGCTTCGTTGGTGCTTATCAAGGAACTCGGTTTTGGGTTCAGGAGGACGCGATCAACAAGGAGGGTAGCCACATTGATCTTGACAAGCTGCGTCCCTTTGGGGTCAGCTTGAGGGATGTCATACGGTCGCATCACGTCGACATTTGAGTTACCCCGGAAACAATGGCAGATGAACAAGCGAATAGTGAGCTTCTGACTCGGTTGGATGGGTCGAGAATGAATAGATGATGTCTGCTTGTGGTGTGAATAATTTTTTTTTTTTTTTTTTACATCTCGCATTAGCTGCCACATATTTGGCATTGGGTGCGGTATTTGTGATTGGAATAGACCTGGATATATTGTTTTAGAGTTGCAAATATTTTTCTTATGTATCTTTATGACTATGGAATATACTCGTGGTTATCTCGGTCAAAATAAGGTAAAAATAAAGTAAGACGCTCCGTCCAAAAAAAAATTAAAAAATTAAAATAAAATGAAATGAAAACAAAAGATGGACAATTGGTTTCTAGTTATGTGGTAGGGACTGGCGATCATCTCGGCGTACCCGGATACTGAACTTTCAAATACCTGATTGATTGCATAGCAAACAATAGCGCTTATTAGGCCATATCAATTGGCTGTTATTCCGTTGGGCATCTTTTTCCAGACAGATCTTTTAAACAGTCTCTCCTGCGTCTCCTATATGCGTTATTTAACTGCGGCCCGATGTAGCCCCCGAACCCTCTGTAGTTTTATGGCGTGATGTCGTTGGAAGGGCGCGCAGCATGACGGCTAACAGCGTTATGATGAGATACTTAAATTCCTTATCTATGTAGTTGTATCTCTTTTTCTTTTCCATCTTGAAGAAAGCAACTTCTACTAGAAATGGCGGAGCAAAATCGAGCGCCAGCGGACAGTATCACAGTCATCCACGCTATTGAGGTAGATGCTGGACCATCCCAAGAGATCTCCCCTAATGAGAGCCCCGTCGAGGCTCATGATCTCCCAGAACACCTAAAATTCCGCACAAAGCTCCGTCTCGCCGCTATCCTAGTCGCAATCTATGTACAGCACCCCAGTCCGAGCCACAATGGCCCAAGTGACTAAACCCTCTAGCTCGTTCTCTTCGTCGCAGCATTCGATCAAACTATCATTGCAACATCCATCCCAACGATATCCGCCTCTCTGCACTCCGCCTCGGGCTACACATGGATCGGTGGTGCGTACTTGCTGGCCAACACCGCGGCCGGTCCACTCTGGGCGAAATGCAGCGATATTTGGGGTCGCAAGCTTGCCCTCCTATCAGGAGTTGCCATCTTCGCCGCAGCTAGTATAATCGCAGCGATGAGTACAAGCATGGCGATGCTCATCACTGCGCGAGCGCTACAGGGCACGGCAGCCGGTGGCCTAGGCCAGATGGTGACGATTACAATCTCGGACGTCTTCAGTATGCGCAACCGAGCATTGTTTCTCGGCTTACTCGGCGTGATGTGGGCAGTCGCAGGGTCGACTGACCACTAATTGGGGTGCATTCACACAGTATGTCAGTTGGCGGTGGTGTTTCTGGATTAATCTGCCAGTCTGTGGATTTGCGTTTGCTCTTTAATTTTTTTCTTTGACGTGCATAACCCTCGCACGAAGCTAAGCGATGGAGTTAAAGCTGTGGACTGGTTTGGCACGTTCTCCATTTTCGGTGTTACCCTTCTCCTTCTCGGATTAGACTTCGGCGGCGCAATATTCCCCTGAACAGTCCGAAGGTTATCTGCTTGATTGTGGTTGGAACACTCATGATCGCGTTCTTCCTCTTCAGTGAAAACGCCCAGCCAAGTATCCCCTGATGCTACTCGGGCTTGTTCAAGAACTGGTCCAATAACGCGGCCTTTTGGCTGCATCGGCGCACAGCATGGTCTCCATGGGCGTGAAGTATTACCTCCCGCTGTACTTCCAAAGTGTGAAGCAAGCCTCGCCTCTGCGAAGTGGTATTCTAATCCTACTAACTATGGTCATAGAAGCGACCATGGATATCATAGTTGGTATTCTGATCCGGCAGACAGGTCGATACAAGGAGATCATCTGGGCTGGAGTTATAATCATGACGATGGGAACAGGACTATTCATCAGCCTCCAAACTGACACACCCATAGCCAGTATTATCGGGTTCCAAATCGCCAGCGGCATCGGCATTGCATTTTTATTCCAGTTACCCATGATCGCGGTTCAAAACACCGTCAGCCAGGCCGACACGGCAACAGCAACGGCGACATTGGGTTTCTTCCGAACCTAGCCACATCATTGTCCATTGTACTGGGTGGTGAAGTATTCCAGAAAAGCATGACAACACGACAGTCCTTCCTGATTGACGCAGGTGTCAGCGAACCTGTCCGCCAGGCCTTATCCGGTAGGCAAGCAGCGGCACATGTGGACATCGGCAAGACCATACAGGACCCAGTGCAGCGTCATGCAGTGCAGGACGCTTTTGTATGGAGTATCAGGAATATGCTTATTATGTATACCTGCATCGCGGGATTGCGATGATAGCGAGCGCTTTTATGAAGCAACTGAAGCTGAGGACCGAATACACAGAGACGAAAAACGGGAGCCCAGCAGTTGACGAAGTAGGAGACTACAATGTGAGACTGGAAGATTGGGAATAATCGTTGACTATAAGAATACGGAATTATACTCTGTACTTTGTGCCTGGAAAGCGTCTGCTACCATATGGAGTCTAGACCCACTGGCTGGATGATCTGCAGAACGCGTGTCTTGTGCGCAGTGCAGTCTCAATACATTTTTTTTTTTTTTTTTAGATCCATTAACTATGGGCTGCATAGTTTAGTCAGGGTCTGCTTTTAATCTGTCTTTATAGGTCTTGCGTAACATTGTTGCGTTGTTGTAACCCACAGCTAGTGCATTACAGGGATGATGCACTGCCCTAAGCACTCCTTATAATTACTATCTAGTTTTGGAAACGAAATGAAGCTTAAGTGACACATGAATGGCAGGAAATAGTCAGAAGCTTGACTTAATTTTACCTAGGCCTCTCTGAGCGTCTTTGACATTTTATGTCTCATCTCTATCCTGATTTAGCGGCTTTACAACTTTACACTCGGCCATAAAACTAAGCCCAATATAACACATAATACTTTAGAGACTATTAGTGTAATCTCGTTGGTGGTAACACTGCCCGATCAGGTCAGGCGCATCACTGAGTGAGCCTGGAGCAGGCCTTGAGCGCCGCAGTCTGCTCACTGAGTGGGCAGTGAGCGTTCACGGAGCAGCCTGAGCCAATCACCCCACCCAGCGCCACCTCTCAGTCCCACTCGCCGCTTTTGAGATTTCTATAAGAATCTCGCCCCTCTCCCGACCAGTTCAACACACTTCTCCTTCCCAAACGTCCCCTTTCCACTCCTGCGAGCTCACTCACGCCGCAGCTAACCGCGCTGCTGCCTAACACTGCACCCTTCAGGCAGACCGATGACCCCAGAAATGACGTGGCCTTGAGAGGCGATGTCACCATGGCTGTCTGTACGAGTCACTATTTGTCCGTACACGTACTAGCCCCATCTACCACGCACTTTGCACGGTTTCCTTCACATTTTGTCCCATTCCTGCCGCTTCCACAAAGGTCCAGACCTGGATACACGAACGAAGTTGATTTTGTCGAATTCCCCGCCTCCCTCGTGATCGACCCTCAGGCTAACCTCGGCATTGCTGTGCTCGATGGGTAATCGCCCGACACAGCCCATCACGCGCGTTCCTGGACGTCAGGGATAATCGGCGTTTGTTGACTGATTCCGTATGGGAGATGTTATTACTCCTTTCTTTCTTACATTTTTTTTCAGAAGAAAAAAGGAGGGAGAAAGCAAGGGTCTACAAGCATGGTTTACCGATCATTTTGGGACTTGGGTAGTGCCCCAATAATCGTGATCATGTCTTGGCTATGTTAAAAACGGATATCGATCAGTCCGGCCGCACCAGTCGCGTCATCCTCATCGAGCCTGCTTGGACTAAACAGTTATGCAGTTAGCTGTGGGTATTGCCGCCTAGCATAATATATACGTCGGGAGTGATGTCTCTGCAGGCTAAAAGAAACCCTTTCATTTGATGCATTACCAGTGGGGTTACAGTCAATGACTGGTTAGGAACAGCCGACATTTGTATTATCACCGCTGGTATCGGAGCGAGTTGTACACATAACATCTGACATTGACTGCGCCAGCCGGTGACAATGTTATCGTTCTTAAAACGGTGCGGGAACAGAGCCCACTAACACTGGCATAATTGGGAACCTGATTCGCACAAGTTATGGCCCAGCTGGGGAGTCAATCTCTTCGTCAGATCGGTCAGTCAAGTCCTCAACTGGCTCTCACTCTGGCCTACGGCAACAGGCACAGTGGCATTTCCAGAGTCGATCATTTCTAGAAAACACTCTATGCCACTCTCCACTATCCTAAACGTTGGCCACTACCTTGTCGCAATATAGGGCTTCGCTGGTGCTGCACACCCCAACCGCCAAGACAGAAAACAGCAGGAGTTTAATAAGTTGGTATAGTTCCATTTTCCACGAGTTGGCGGAACTGCTCTGAAGCCTGAAGGGCCGTTTCGATGCCGCTATCTTCTAAGCGTAGTCGATCTTCAACCTCCTCGGGCGTATTGTTCAAAATCTCAGCCAAAAGTCTGATTGTGATAATCACAGACCCAAACCCCTTAACTAATAGTTTCACAACTGGTTGACCCTGTTGGGGTGGCATTAAGTTGCTGTAATTTTCGAACTCGAACCAAGTCGACGTCCTAGGTCCTGTCTCTCTCCAAAGTGTCACTTAATATTCGCCGAAATAACATGGGCACTTTTCTTACCTGCGTTAAGAATTTTACCTCTAAACACTTCAGATTAATTATTATGCAAGATCTGGTGGGCTTCTACAGTGGAGAGCACGCGATTCAGGGTCTTTATAACTCAGGTTTCGTGGTACTTTTTCTTGTATATGAGGCATTTTAGACCATAGGCAGGTATTATTACGCGTCATCCATTAAAGGCTATGCCTAAGATTACCTTCATATCATCCAAGGAATTACATATATAATAGCACTTTTTATAAGCCTAATATCTTAACATGTCAATAGGGCCTAAATCTATCATATATAATAATACAATGGCATATATATATATACTAAGCCTGATCCTTGTAGGATTTCCAGTTCATTATATTTCTGTCAGGGCTGAACCCGTAGAACCTATGGGATAGGTTATGTACAAAAAGGAATCGTTGAAGAAGGGAAGAAAGGAAGAGGAAGATGAGCGGTAAACAAACAACGTTGAAAATCACGTGATATGGATCCAGGGCCGATGGCCCAAAGGTCACCAAAAGCGGACAGTAGGGACAGCAGGGACAATAAGGATAATAGGGATATTGGCCCGAGAGGTCAAATGGGCTCCAGCCCGTTACAATGTCAAAAATACATTTAAATACAGTGGCATTTAAAATAATCTTGTATTATATGTCTATAAAAATCTTAAAAATTGTGATAAATCTACTTGGCCGGGTAGATCAACCAACAGGTCAGCTAGGTAAGATAGTAGAAGGAAATATCACTATATCTTATGCCAAGATATATTAAAATTAATCTTTGATCTCTTCTTCGAATAGATCAAGATAATATATAGAACGCCCACAGATAAGGTAACGATACAGTCCATGAGATCATGACAATACATCAACGCGTCATTAAGATACTACCATAGCTTTGCGTCACTCGGCTTATCGATAAGGATTCAGGATTGAGCCTGGCCGATTCTCGGCCTATCCTTCACAAAAATTCTAATTAAATTTTATTAGCATTCTAAAATATTCATATATCAAGGAATATTTCTATTTTTATTATACTCTATGTTGTTAAAATATTAATGTAAAGGGCTGGAGCTCCTTTGACCTCTCGGGCTAATTACCCCGTTGTCCCCTTTGTCCCCTATTGTCCCGTCCCTACGGGGGCCCTTTTTGGCCCTTTTGGCCCCATGGCCCTCGAGGACCCATATCACGTGACTTTTCATTTTCCACTTTCTTCCTTGATTCCTTTTTGTACATAGCCTATCTTATGAGTTCTACGGGTTCAGCCCCTGACAATTAAGGTCATAAAAGTGTTAATTTATACGCAGACAGAGGCGTGTAGCTCGGTGGTCTGCGCAGCTCGGTGGTTGGTCACGTTAAAAGGACGTAGTTACGTAAAAAAAAAAAAAAAAATAAAAATCTTTCTAGACCCACAAGTCCAGGAACGGAGGTAAATGCCAATGTGTCATGCCAAGGACCAATCGCTATCAATTTACTGGGTTCAGCAAGTACACAGCCTCAGGAAACAGCAGATACTGGCAACAGCTTAGGCGTTGGATTGAATGTAAATAAGTCATGCGGAGTACGTAGTAATAAAATAATGAAGCGAACCTATTGGTATTCATAGTCTCATGATATAGAGGATCGAATTGAAGTCTTGGAGGATGTTATGCGTGGGGGTCGGTAACGAGCTGAATGGGGCGCTACGGTGCGAAAGGGAGTGTCTATATAGGAGAGAAGATAGAGCCACGTATATTGTAGAATCCAATCGCTGGCCTTCAAGAGTTCAGGCCCGCGGGTGCGAATATAAACACTTCGCACCTGACTAAGCATCTTAGCTAAGGATCTAGCTATCGCGCTTCCGAGCGCTCCTAACACTATCTTCCTCTCCAAGAGGCTTCGCCCTCGAAGCCTTAAAGACTGTAGTATGAATATATGCGTTATGATGGGTAATGTGTTATAGATTCCAATCCCTTTGAGTCCTTCCCATAATGGTTTGTGCGGTTGATCGATGTTTGGTACGATGTCTTGAGCTTGGGTGAGTGTAGGTGTGTTTTCGCAGGTAGTCGCTCCATGGCAACAGTTCTGCTTCATTCACTGCAGTTTTTCGCCCGTTTGAGCTTAGTTCTGTTGTTGACGCTGAGCTTTTTGCTTCCTCTCTCTCTTCTTTTTTTTCTCCTCTTCTCTTCTCAAACCACCAAACTTTTTGCGGTACGTGCGCACTCTTCTGCCTCAGCTAATAAGGGTAACGGCTCCTCCAGCGCTTTCTCGCATGTTTTGAGCTTACTAATATGGGTGTTTTTCGCAGATGGCTCGCCGCAAAGCTTCGTCGCCTCCATCGGGAGAATCCGCCCCACGACGCCGTCGCCTTCTCCGTGGAGTTCGTCCTCGTTCATCCTCTGAAGACGATGTCGTTTTCACACCTGCGCCCCCGCTCGGTTTCGCCGGAATGGGAGGGATTTCCATCCTCCCTGCTTCGGCGGAGCCGGACGGAGTCGAATCGCCCTCTCCGGACGTGTCTGGTAAGTCCGGTGCGTTTATGTAAGGTAATATTGCTAATTTGTGCGAAAGTTTCATCGCCCCTTTGTCTCCATCGGCGGCTTCGGTCGTCCAGGTGCAGACTACCCCTGCGCCGGTCCATGTTGATACGAATGGTTTGCCTTTGGCCCAGGGGGTAGTCCCTGGTGCCACCGTTGCCTTGTTCGTTTGGAGCGAGATGCTGCGTCAGCGTGTGTTTCTTGCCAGGTCGTTTAAACTGTGTTTATTGTACTGGCCAGCGACACCCTTTGTGTCGCTCCGGAGGTTGCCGCTGGTCCTTTGGCTGTTTCTATGGTTACTGAACATCGCACGTTTGTTGACTTCCCCAGTTCGTCGCCCTGCTGCGCAGGAGAGGGCGGCTGGGCTGGTAAGGGAGTATAGACGTGCGGTTCGAAAACCCTCGAATACCACGCGTGGATAGCAGTACATCTGTGCCTGTCCCTGAACGCACTCCATCGCATTCGCCCATGGCTCCTGTTCCTGCGACTCCCAGTCGCCTGGGTCGTTTTGTTGATGCGGTCCTTTCCCCTTCAAGGGTTGAGTTGTCTCTTTGGGTGGGAGGTCGGTGTTATTGGGCCGTTGCGCCATCTTGTCTTAGTTAAATAGAATGCTATTTTCCTTTTAGCCATGTAGCGCGTACGTCGTCGGGTAACAGGTGCTGTATTAGTAAGCCAGATGTCCAGGGCTTCAGTGTCTTCGACGTGCGATCTTGGTTCCCAGGTATCGTCATCAGGTGGATAGCCCTTCCATCGCACCAAATAGCTTATGTTACCACTCTTGTCGCGTTTTTCCTCCAGAATTTGATCAACTTCCCACCCTCTTCGCCATTAATTGGTATTGGCGGGGTCGGCTCCATTGACCCGGTCGTTCATGGTATGGCTCCAACAAAGACACGTGGAAAACGGGATGCAGACGGCGATATTTTGGTGGTAGCTGAAGCTTGTACGATTGGTTTCCCATGCATCAATAATGGAAAATGGGCCTAGCTGGCGGTGGTCTAATTTCGCATTAGGTCGCACTGTAGAGACATTCTTCGCCCGTAGCATGACTTGATCACCAATCTTGAATTGTCTGTCGATCCGACGCTTATTATATTGCCTTGCCATGGCTTTTTGCGCCTTTTCAAGCGCATCCTGACCAAGGATCGCTTTTCCTTGAGCTGTGTTGCGCGCTCCAACGCTGCTGGCGCATGGCCAGTGGGATCAGGATCGACATTGATTCTCAGGTTAGGACGAAGCCCATCAATGCTTCATGTGGGCTTGTCTTTGTGGATGAATGAATCGCAGCATTATATGTAACTTGTGCCATTGGCAGCCAGTCAACCCAATCATCTTGCAAGAAACTCGCATAGGCTCGCAGGTAATACTCTAATGTTTGGTTTTGGCGTTCTGTCTGACCATCTGTCTGCGGATGAAACGCAGTAGACAGTTTCCGCTTCGATCCTAGGGCAATAGCACAGTGTCGACCAGTAGCTACTGGTAAACAGCGAGCCCCTGTCCGACACCCATCGCTTTGGATTACCAAACATGGGTACCACCTTTGATAAACCAAATG
Source organism: Aspergillus tanneri (assembly GCF_003426965.1). Classification (NCBI taxonomy): domain Eukaryota; kingdom Fungi; phylum Ascomycota; class Eurotiomycetes; order Eurotiales; family Aspergillaceae; genus Aspergillus; species Aspergillus tanneri. The sequence continues at coordinate 48,669 of NW_022984638.1, read as the reverse complement.
TGCGAGTTCTGGCGCCGAGATATCCTTATTGCAAGGAATATAAAGTGCGAACTTTGTTAGGGCATCCACAACCACTAATATCGCATCATAACTCCCCTGTGCCCCCTGGGCTGGCAGATATACTCGGTGAACTGGGCGGTAGTCCAGTAATAAAAATCAAGAGTCAGCACTTCCCCAGGCTGCTCTGGCACCGGCAAAGGCTCCAGCTTGCCATAAGGTGCGTGTCTATGCACTTGAATTCTTTGACAAATATCGCAGGTTTTCACATAATCCAGCACATCGCCACGCATACCATGCCAATAGTATTTGCGTTCGACGGCTTCCAAGGTGCGTTTTCCTCTAAAATGTCCTCCCCTGAGGATCATCATGATTTGCTTTCATAATTTCATGTGTTACCGCAGGAATTCTGGGTACATAAACGCGACCTTGGTACCTGAGTAGGCCATTTTCGCCAATTCCCCAGGCCGGACTGCCATAGTCCCCAGCTTGCGATCAACTTTTCGCTTAATATCGCGTACCTCGCGATTCTCTTGGTGCAATTTGCACAAATAGTCCACCATGGACTCCTCAATGCTGGAGTAAGCTGATTCGGATCCAATACCTTGCGGACATAGATCCGTGGCACCCAGGTGTCTAGAATTCTGGTAACGCCGGCAGCACAGTCCTCATCCACGGGTGCGTTCTTATCCACGTGGGCATGCATACTCCCATGGAGATATGCGCATCAGAGCTCATTTTATTTAATTGTTTGGACCCGCCTTCGGTGTCCAGCGCCATTATTCCCGCCCATGCGGTTTTTAACTCATTGGGTGCGTCATCCCAATGACTTTGCCCATGGCCAATTTCAACTTTGATCGCAATGTGGGAAGCAGTGACGCATCACTTACTTCATCTGCGCTCGGCAGATAATCTGGCCTTCTACTTGGCGCATCTGCAGGGTTCTTTACCCCAGGTCGGTGCTCAATATGAAAATCGAACGCGCTCAGAACTCGACCCATCTCGCCTGACGTCCATTAAGCCGCTTCAATGTGGGCCGCATGAAACCGCTTAGGTTGGCATGGTCAGACTTCACCACTATTGGCTCCCCGCCCTTCGAGGTAATGTCGCCAAACTTTGAATGCTTCAATGATCGCTAACAACTCTTGGTCATGCGTATCATACCTGCGTTCAGAATCGGTCATCTTTCGTGAGAAAATGCCACAGGATGCCACTCGTTATCATCCTGTAATTGGGAGATTATCGCACTTATAGCGAAACCAGACGCATCTGTCTCTACCCTGGTCCTATTCCTAGGGTCATAATGAGATAGCAATGGTGCGCTCGAAAACGCACTTTTTAGTTTATTAAACGCAACTCTTGCGTCCTCAGGCAGCTCAAGGCGCTGGTTCAAGAACCATTGCCTTTTGCTCCTCCCCCTTGCTCCCCTCGGGTGAGCTGGGTCAGCGGCAATGCAATGCGGGAATAACCCTCAATAAAACGCCTGTAAAAATTTGCAAATCCCAGGAATATCATGATCTCTCGCACGGTTGTTGGCTCCGGCCAAGCCTGGATGGTAGCCACACGGCTTTCCTCCATCTGAATGCCCGAAGGCGTGATATAAATCCCAGGTATTCCACACTTTTCACATGAAATGAGCATTTGCTCAGCTTGGCGTATAGCCCGAATTGTCGCAGTCTCTCCAAAACTGCGGTAACATGCTCACATGTTCCTCCTCACTCTGCGAGTATATAAGAATGTCATCCAGATAAACAACACAGCAATGGTCTAGTAGGTTGCTTAATGCGCGATTAATATAGGACTGGAACGTAGCTGGGGCGTTGGCTAGCCCGAATGGCATGACAGTGTATTCGAAGTGACCATATCTTGTGCGAAATGCAGTTTTCCATTCATCCCCTTTTTAATTCGGATGCGGTGATACGCGTCTCTCAGGTCAAGTTTGGTATATATCTTAGTACAGCCAAGCGATCCATAGTCTCGCTAACAAGTGGTAAGGGTAACGATTTTGACAGTAATCCTCGTTCAAACCGCGGTAATCCACACAGAGTCGCAGTGTTCCGTCGGACTTCGGTACAAAGATAATAGGTGCGCCAGCTGGGCTTTTCGAGGGACGAATCCATCCCTTTCTAGCGCTGCTTCAATATATCTGCGCAGAACTGCGAGCTCACTTTCGGACAAGGGGTAAATTGGTCGGTATGGGGGTTCCTTTCCCGGTTGTATATCAATTGCATGGTCGTGGTCTGCATGCGCAGGTAGAATCCCTGCATTTTCCTCCGAAAAGACATCTTCGAACTCCTTTGTAGATTGCGGGTATTCGCACTCCTTCGCCGATTGTCGCAGAACCCACACGGATTTCGACCTGGTTATTTTCGGTTGTGGATACGTACGCTGCGTAGACTTGTTTTCCTCTCTTAAAGTGCGATTCACCTCTGCTTCGTTGATTATCTCGACTTCTTTCTCCGGAGGTATTTTCCGGTATTCCCATGTTCCTAGTTCCCAGTCGACGTTTGGGTTCGCCTCTCTCAACCAAGGGTATCCTAGAATCGCATCATAATGGTCCATATCAACCACATCGAATGTTCTTTCAATCGTTCTACGAACACCGTGGCAATCTTGGGTGGTTGCCCTCAGCCTGTAGCGTCCGTAGCAACGGATGCGGTGACCATCTAGGGCCACTATCCTCCGCGGGCCTATTGCAGGCTCCGGGAGGTGCGCATCTGCGAACCTTCGGCTGATAAGAAGGGCTTGACACCCCGAGTCGATTAACGCACAAGTTGGAATAGTGCGCTCTTGTGCTTGCAGCTCAACCATAGTCTCAATGGCATTATCTTTTGGATTTTCTTCCTCTAGGCCCAGAGCCGCAGCTGCTCGCATCACTGGGCCACCTAGTTTTTGCCTGGTTGTCGTCCCTTCTCGCACGTTTGGGACATTGAGGCGCAATATGTCCCTTTTCTCCGCAGACATAGCATTCAATATCAGGGTTATGCGACTGCTGTCGCTTATGACCTTTGGGACCTATTAGAGTTTCCTCTAAAGGCGCGATTGTTGCCTCTCCATGGCTTTGTCTGGGCCCCGTTGACTGGAAGGTTGTTGTCTTTCCGTGTTGCCTGGGTCGTCGTCCGGTGTCGCATAGCTAAGCTGTGTTGGCTTCTCCTATTCTTCGCTTGCGATATTTCCTTGCGTCGACCCGGTATGGAATCTTCAATTGTTTGGAGGTGGGCGATATAGCCTTCATATGTCTCTGGTTCGTTGGGGTATTTAAGCGCTTCATGTCGCAGGTCTTGCTTGACTCTTGTCCGGAGGTGATCCTTTCGTTGATTTTCTGTGTATGCTTCTGGGAGCTGAACTTCCCATTGGTTAAGGTAAGCTGCGAATTCCCGCATCGTTTTGCGATCCTGTTGTCTGGCGTCATGGTAGCGTTGGCTCGCATCTCTTCGCAGGTTAACAGGGTCGTTTAATTGGCGTAGTAGAAATTTGCGAAAGTCCTCCCAGGTAGGTTTATCGGCGACTTCCTCCTCGTGTTGCCTCCATAGGCGGATAAATGTTGCGCATAGATGTGCCGTACCTTCCACCACTTTCGTCGTATCATTAGTAAAGTAGTAGCGATTTCGTTCGAAATGGGTTTCCATGCGTGCGATAAATGTCTGATATTCCTGCATGTTCTTTCCCATGTATTCCGAGACATGTGCTGGGGTGCTGGCGGTTTCAATGCGTGCGTGGGCTCTGGCATAGGCTGGGGTGCGGTTTCTTGTGGTATTCCATGGTCGGGTGTGCTTATATTGATTCTGGCCGCGAAATTGTTGCACTTCGGTTTTCTTGATGCGTTTCTCATAATCGATAAGCTCTTGCAATGCCCTCCTTTTATTTTCCATGCGTAATCTCTTGAGTTCCTGCTTTTGTTGGCGTATCTGGTCCCGGAGTTCGGCAAATTCATTATCCGATGAAGAATCGTTTGTTGTTGTGGACCCAGTAGCCCCTTTTCGAGGGCTATCGCCTTGCAACACAGCTGTTTCCCTCAACTGTTTCTTCAGCTGGGCCCGGATTCATCGAAGCATCAGGTTGTGCTTGGATAGATGCGGTATTCTCTGAGACGGGGTTGACAGAATTCTCGGTGTTTCGGGTGACTTGGGAGCCAGCACGCTGCACGCGTCGAGGTGCCATAGTGCCCTTTCAGCGGGTTACCGTTGGGGTGAGCGATTAGAACTGTTATGCGTGGGGGTCGGTAACGAGCTGAATGGGGCGCTACGGTGCGAAAGGGAGGTCTATATAGGAGAGAAGATAGAGCCACGTATATTGCAGAACTAATCGCTGGCCTTCAAGAGTTCAGGCCCGCGGGTGCGAATATAAACACTTCGCACCTGACTAAGCATCTTAGCTAAGGATCTAGCTATCGCGCTTCCGAGCGCTCCTAACAGAGGATCACGTAGTATTACTCCGTACGGCTATCTGCAACTTATCCTAGCTGAGTATGATGCGATTGGATGGATCGAACAAGCAATTTGCTGTGCAGGTGTCTGAAGAAATACAGCGATTGGCTGATAGGAAGGAGGTAACCAATAGTAAGACAGAGCCTATCAGTTACATGCCGATCTTGTACAGAGTAGGTAATTGAGCCACCACAGGATAGAGGTGGAGAAATATTATATCCACAACCATAGACTGTTTTAGGGGTAATTGAATAACAAAAAGCAGTTCGTCAGGTTAACTATTTAAAGATAAGCAATTCCAAATGTGAATGTAGTCCCATGGTTTGTTTCCCCCACCTCGTTCTGCCTTTTAGTACATTACCCTGATCGGCCTCCGATGGAGAGCTTTTATTTTTCCCGCTGTCAATCCCGTCACGGCATGCATATGAGCTATTTCTTATATTGATTATTCTTATCCGTTGATTCTGCTGCCTGTGTCATCCCATGGACTGTTCTCAACATTTTCTTCTCATTGCTGATGTATGGATACTATCTTTTGAGCTGGCCAAATTTTGGTAGCGGTGATACCCTAGAAAAAATTCTGATTTTGGATTTCATTTTTCTTAGGTCGTCAATATTTTGCCAGTGGCCTGTTAGTGCTTTGAATTTTAAGCTCTACCTACGCAGTGTGTCGTCTTGGTCGATACAGAGTGTATAATGATAGTACGCAAAACTACGGGCGTTCTGGTTGCAGTGGCGCTGCTGGTCATTTTATTTCAGTACTGCATCTCGGGCTGGGCGACTCGTCGCTAGATTCACCCTCATTTTATCATAATGTCTTCAGTCAAATAGAGAATGAGACCGATTATTGGGACTGGGAGACCTCCACTCGCTTCAGGCGCCCGGACACCGCTGCGAAACTCAACGTTAAGAATGATAATATCTGCGACACATTCCCCACTCACCTTCTCTCACGCATTCAAGTAGTTTTGAAGATCGGATCCTCGGAGCCGATGGATCGCCTGACGACCCAGACTTCGACAGTCACTGGTGCATCTCGAACCTTATTATCGTTTCCGACCGCCGGTCCGAGCTGAACGGACACCATGTATATGATATTCTTGCCACACTGCCGGGATCATACCATGAGAGCTCCGAGGACTTTCAAGCATACGATTTGATGCAGAGGGGTAAGTCAATCGATGCGGCCCAAGGTTGGCGACTCGATCGCTTTAAGTTCCTCCCCATGGTTGAATTTCTCGTATGAAATGAACCCGACTGCCGAATGGTTTGTCTTCCTCGAGTCTGATACCTACTTTGTATGGGATAATTTGTTCCGTCTTCTGGACCACTTTGATCCGTCAGTTCCTTTGTACTTTTGGATCCCCGTCACCGGGGAAAGAAGACCGCGGCAAGAGAACTTTTTTGCCTATGGTGGGGCAGGATTCGTACTTTCGGCAGCTGCAATTGACAAGTTGGTTGCTCGGAAAATCGGGTCGCATGGCGAATATATCGAGTCGCCGTTGAGCAAGCGGTATGAAGAGCTGCTGAAGGCTGATCCTTGCGGGGATTCGGTACTGGGGTGGGCACTGCATGAGAGAGGAGTGCAGCTGTCAGGGCTTTGGCCTATGTTTAACCCTCATCCTCTCCACGGGATCCCATTCGACAATGCATATTGGTGTCAGCCTGTTATCAGCATGCATAAGTCGTTGCTGGCAGATATGGAGGCGTTGGTGAAATGGGAGCATAAACGGGATCGAGAGGTATGTAGTGGTACATTTCGATTGAATCATAAACGACTGACTAGACTGTGTAGAAACCTTTACTATACGCCGATTTGTTTGAATACTTGAAATTAGGGGACCATGGAGCGTCAAAATGACTGGGATAATGGAGATTGGGGCGGATTCCAGGAACCCCGGAGTCAGCGGCTCACAAGTCCGTCGAGAACTGTCGGGAAGCATGCCATAAGCACACCGCCCGTCGCTCATACACCTACGACCATGCAGGGCACTGTGTCTTTGTACCAACCATGCGACTCGGAACGGCAAAGCCCGCGACTGCAGACGTGCAGCTATCTGCTGGTTGGGACCTTGAGAAACTCAAGAACTGGAGAGCTACTCACCCCTGCGAGAAGCCATTGTGGGTGAAACCAAGCACAACGCGAATATTTTAGAACGGATGAGTGAAGGGAACGATGATAGACGCTTTACATATGATACCAATAACACAAATGGATTAATATGGATACAGTCGTTAAACTGAGCAACCCCGCGTTGGGGAAAGCTCATTATGATTTTATACTGTACGGAGTAATTCCGTCGCCTTTCATTCGCCCAGCGGAACCAGATTCCGAGCTTGGTCCTCGCAAGGACTTTCCTAATTCGGCAAGAAATACGCCCCCGATAGTACATAAGGAAGTAGAGGACGTCTCGATCTGCCAGAATATACCTACCATAAACATAATTCACTGCAGATAATGGCCCCCATCCGCTTGCAATCCTCACGGAGGAGGAGACCAACATCGCCCGCGATGTTGTCGTCTCATGTCATCCCAACACCGTCATTGACTTTCACGAGATCTACTTGTTGGAACCTCCCAAGGTCCAACTGAGTGAATTTCTCGCGCTAGAGCACGCAGGTCGTCTAAGCCCGACTACCCTCGTCCTGCGCGCATGGCCCTGTGTCAGTACCGTATTATTGGGTCCGATAAGATCCCATCATACGAAGAGGCCGTAATTGACGTGGAAAACCGAAAATGTGTCAAGCACAAGGTTGTGGCGAAACCAAATCACGCAGCCCTCACACTGTATGTCTGAGTCAACGTCGGGGCGAAATACCCCGAGAAAGACTAACTAACATGTCATAGGAGCGAATTTGACATCCTCGTGGAGCGATGCTTTGCCTCCCTCTGTTCAAACAAGCTCTAGCGGAGTTCGACCTTCCTGAAGGCTTCGAAGTTGTCATCGAGCCTTGGCCATACGGTGGATTGACTACCCGATGAGAACCGACGATACTTCCAGGGTTTGTGTTTTGCTCGAGACGCAAGCAAGAAGAATGACGATGCCAATTTCTACTCCTACCCTCTGCCTGTTATCCCTGTAATGGATGCGCACACCCAGGAAATCATCCGGGTTGATCGTCCCGCTACGGGAGGCAAGGGAGAAGGTCTACATGACCAGACATTCAAGAGGGATATTATCGGACACTGCAAAGCATCTGATTATGTACCGAACTGCTGCCCCAAGGCACACGGAAGGATCTGAAGCCGTTGAACGTGGTACAACCTGAAGGGCCGTCATTCCGGGTTACAAACGAATCGCTGGTCGAGTGGCAGAAGTGGAGATTCCGCGTTGGCTTCAATCCCCGTGAAGGAGCCACTATTCATGATGTTTGGTATGATGGACGTAGTGTCATGTACCGGTTGGCTATCAGTGAGATGGTACGAACTGCCTCTTATCAGTATTGATGAATCCATGCTAACCAATGCAGACCGTGCCATATGCCGACCCCGTCCTCCATTCCACCGTAAGCAGGCCTTCGACTTCGGTGACGGCGGTGGTGGAAACATGGCGAATAATCTGTCTATTGGGTGCGATTGCTTGGGTGTCATCAAGTACTTCGACGCCTTCGTGACTCAGTCGGACGGCACGGCAAAGAAGCTACCGAATGCCATCTGCTTGCACGAGGAGGATAACGGAATCGGCTGGAAACACTCCTAATTGGCGCACCGGTCGCGCCGTGGTGACCCGCAACCGGGAACTAATCGTGCAATTTATCATCACGCTGGCCAACTACGAGTACGTGTTTGCCTACAAGTTCGACCTTGCAGGTGGCATCACCGTGGAGTCGCGCGCAACTGGTATCCTGAACGTGGTCAACATCGACGCCGGCAAGGTCAGCGAATACGGCAACGTGGTCAGTGGAGGTGTTTTGGCCCAGAATCATCAACACATCTTCTGCGTTCGCATCGACCCTGCCGTTGATGGTAGCGATAACTCCGTCGTCGTGGAGGAATCGCACCCCGTGCCTATGAACGAAGTCACCAATCCCAACGGCAACTTCTACCAGGTGACGAACGACACTATTCAGCGTGCAGGATGGTTAGACGCCGCCCGGAGTTGAACAGGACAATCAAAATGGTCAACCCGCATCGCATCAACCCGATCAGCGGCAAGCCAGTAGCCTACAAATTCATTCCTCTAGCAACGCAGCTACCGCTAGCAGACCCCAACTCGATCCAGGCCAAGCGCGCTCAGTTCGCGCAGCACCATGTCTGGGACCAAGTACCGCGACTGGGAGCTGTACGCCGGAGGACGGTACACACTGCAAAGTCAGCAGGAGATTGGCGGAGTATCGGATGCGGTTCGACGCGGAGATTCAGTGGACGACACGGACGTGGTGGTGTGGAGTTGCTTCGGAATCACACACACAACCCGCGCGTGGAAGATTGGCCTGTGATGTAAGTTCTCCATACATGCATGAATCTACTATGATTGTAACATTAGACAGGCCTGTTGAGACTTTCCAGCTCATGATCCGACCTTCGGATTTCTTCACGGCGAACCCCAGCGCTGGATGTGCCGTCGGACAAGAACGCCGCATCCAAGGTGGTTGGCGGGGAATGCTGTCGCAATGCACATATGTAGAGGACTACCTTGGCGATTTTTGTAATTTACACTATGATTTACGACTGTACATTGAGATTTGCAAGCGATATTGTACATATCGAGAATGATAGATATCTATCACTCGGAACAGTTCAGCCACGATAACGATAGTGACCACGATAAGATACCGGTACAAGAAAGATAAGCGGGCGTTTCCGCATCCGACCTCGGATCTTCGGAATCTGAAACTCCTCCGCCACGTTGCATTCAACCTGCACCGATTAGACCCCGGAAATTGCTATCCAGTGGAGCTTTGCTCGCATTATGGAGTAATATAATCCATTTTATGGCCCCAGTCAGACCTACCATATGGACATCGGCACGCCAAAACGAGGTGGACACGCGTCGGAACTGCCTCGGAGCAAAAACGAGCCAAATACACCCAGGTTGCCTGGTAAGTGCTGTAGCTTCCCGATCCCCTGCATATCCATGGCTCGCAACTGTGCAAACTAATGAAATTCTAGTAACGAGTGCAAGCGAAGGAAACTTAAAATGCAGCGGAGATCCAATCTGTGCACGATGTGCGCGCGACGATATAGAATGTGTGTACACGCCGAATGCGCATGCGACGAGTAACGCTGTGGAATCTGTAGGAGAGTCCAAGGATGATGGGTATTTAAATAATCCCGGGCAGAATTTTGGTTTATCATCATTGACGTCACGATAGACTCTCGACTCGATTCCGAACAGTCGACTACCAGATTGAAACGCTTCGGCATGAGATGCGCGATGGCCGCTCGTATACGCCGGTTGGAATCCTCATCTAGTGGAAGCGTTGCGAACAGCGCCATTCCCACCTCCGGATCAACTATCTCCACGCCGTCGAATAATGCTGGTCTACAGCGGATTATGAACCGGCCTCAGTCGCCGTCGTATGTTGGCCCCACGAGCGCAGAGTTCGGTCTCATGGCACGTCAAAAGTCTGTCGACGATAGCGATGGGGATGACTTCGCGTCCACTGCAGCGGCTAGTCCTGTCGCGCAGTCGGATACAGAGGCGATGTCGAGCGATCCGCTGGGATGGTTGGGATTGACGGAGGCGCTGCGACTGGTGACGGCGTATGAGAATAGCGTTGGGCTGATGTACCCGTGTGTTGATCTGGATAGTGTACGTGCGTATGTGGCGGAGTATTATCGGACTGATGGTCGGCCGGGACCCGCGTCCCCTGTTGCCGTGGAACAGGACTGGTTCTTTGCGCGAGATGTCGAAGTGTTGAAGATTATCCTGGCTACGGCGTTGTTAGTGGAATCGCATGGACGCAGCGAACGCGCGGCATTTTAGCTGATAGTGTTGAGGATCGGTTTGCGGGGCGGTTGAAGATCGCGGAGGTTGATATGAAGGAACCACTCATTTTAACTTTATTGGTTCGTTAGTCGGGTGGTCTGTGATGAATGTCTGCTAATGTGAGGTGCAGTCGATATTCCACTCGTACCGTGATGACGAGGTTATCTCCTGGCGTCTCATCGGGATGGCTGTCCGTGGATCCATGCAGCTCGGTCTACATTGTCAAGAGACATGGCTGAGAACAGGAGGAGTGTTCCCCGGAGAACTGCAGTGGAGATGGGCTAGCCGGTTATTCTGGTGTATTTACGTACTGGACAGAAAAATGGTCATTTGGTACTGGGTTACCGTTCGCCATCCAGGACTCAGACATGGACACTAATCTTCCTGAGCCGGGCGATTCCACGCCGTACCTGACCTGCATGATTACATATTCGCGATTGAGCACGAAGATCTGGGGACTTGTAGTGGGATGGCGCAGTCGCCTCTCGTTCCGCCACTTCGGGATTATTGCTCCTATCTCGACTTCCAAGTCCAGCAATGGATTCAGTCGATTCCGCGGGAGTTACGTTTCGATCCATCGGAGCGTGGATCAGGCTCTGCCCCTCAAACAGACAACGTGATGATGCTACAGGTTCTGCTTGCCCTCCAGGCAAATCAACTTCGTATCCTCGTGTACCGACAGAACTTGCTATCTGGAGAGAGCATCGAGACCAATGTCTCTGGGGCTTCGGTTGCCGTCGAAACGGCTAAGAGCACCGTCCACATGCTGGACTACTTCTCACGGATTTCGAGATCTATTTCCAGCGTCCAGAGCCGTTCAATTACTTCCTTATTTCTGGCCCTGGCGGCACTATTCCTAGCTGTGTTACATGCTCCTTCACAATTTAGTCAGGTGTGTCGTCCGGAATTCTACGCGGCGGTCAACATGGTTCGAAATCGTCGACCAGGGCCCGGACTTCTAGACGGTTACAGAAGATTATCCGGAGCTTGAAGCTGATCAGGCTGAATCTGCCACCGGGACGAGACGTACCATGCCATCAACGAGAACGAAAACACTCTCAACAGCATCGAATTGCCCAGTCAGCTTCATTACCAACGGCTACCCCTTCGGCCAACCCTGTCTCACAACCGAATCAGCAGCAGCAGAATCCTGCATCTGCGACACCCACACCCGCAGGTAGCGGCATCTCTCTGGTCCTTCTCCCTGCACCTACGATGACCGACGATCATGCTCGAAATGATAATAGCTGCGAGGACCTCACCAGTTTCTTTGAACTAGCGGGTGGTTTATACTTTGATCCTCGAACGGACCGAATGACGGGCTGGCTACGGAGACAGGAACCGAGGGGATTGCATTCCAGGCGGAGGAAGAAGCATTGACGAAGGTCATGGCTGGTTTACTCTAGCGTAGCTAAATACTGCTCTCTGCATTGAAGCCGTAAAATGGTTCATATAGTGCACTGAATATATATAACTTAAATTTTATCCATACTCGAGCTAAACAACAGGCCAGCCGCTTGAGAAATCGATAGTGTTCCATCCAAGGAATTTCTGACCATCTCCATAGCCAATTCTCGTATCGACCTAGTGATAGTACAGGACAGGACCTTTTTCAGGGTCAGTGAACACGCCCCTGGCCAGTTAGCCTTATCTTCACTGTTCTCATAAGGTGAACATACTGTTCTCCAGGTCCATAAATATTCTCCTGACTTTCCAGTACAATCGTTCCCCCTCCATTCGTGCACGCGATATCATTAGGGACCCACCTACCCATAAGCTGATCTTTCTCTCACTTAATCGAAAAAAAAGACAAGAAAAGAAGAAAAGCAAAAAGGGAAACTCACAAACCCACCTGTCGGACTACTCGATCGACACACTCTAATCTTATACTCCTCCCCCTGCGCCCAACGACCCCGATCATATCCACAGCAAATCCCCTCTGAGAAGAACAAATAGTAATACCCTCCCTATTTATACAGAAACGCACCCCTCAACGGCGTGGTCTCCATTAGGATCATATACGATATTATATGCCGAGGACGACACCTTCATAGCGGTGGAGTCCATCTCCACCTGGTAGATGTCAGTCCAGAAGGAGCCAAAATTCAAGTAAAATACTCCATCGTTGAAGAGATTTGCATCAATGGCATTATAGGACTTAGACGAGTCAGATCGAATACCTGTGGCGCCATGCTCCGTCCATGTGCCCGCATCCATGGTATCAGACGTGGCGAGGCCGATGGCCGAGTTCTGGGATCCGAAGACCGAGACAGAGTAGTAGACGGGTAGACGCCATTGATGAGCTGGACGTCTGGGGCCTGGATTGATTAGAGGTTTGTATGCGGAGTATTTATCTGGAAGGGAAGGTAGAGGGTACCCAGAGGTCGTCACGACCGTCTAAATCAATCGATGAACCATTCGGGAGCATGGGCCCGAGTACTTCCCATGGTCCTTCGATGGATGAGGAAGATGCATGAGATATTGTTGCCTGTTGAGAAGCGGAAGTAGACACCGTCGGACTCTCGCTGGATCAGACCTGATCGTGGACGTTGCATGCCCGGAGCAGATGCCTGGATTTACATAGCCGTGGACTAGAGCTGATAGAGAAATGGATATTAGGGATAGAAAAATATGCATGATGAAATGGTATGAGTTGGTTTGCGGACCAGTATCTCTGGTTGCCTTTATATGCGTTGATTCTGAAGAGGGCTGGATTCCACCAGGAATCCCATTTTTGTGGAATTAACTGAACCTGCGGAGGCCTGGAGATTATAAGCTTGGAAACGTTGTATCCGGTGGAGAGCTAGGAGTTATGTGTATTTACTAAACTATTAAGCAACGCAGTGTCTCAGAATGGATGGAAGGCCTGTAGTACTACATGTTCCTCTCGGTTAATTTTACTGATCCTTTTTCTCCAACAAGAAGATTTAAGGCTGCCCAAACACCCACGCATTCGATGGCTTAAGTCGACACGGAGCATAATCCGATTCAGTGGATGTTCTGTTGAATCCTTCTCCCCCGGCCCCCTTTATCAATTAATTCGCGAGAACTCTCATGAGCCAATAATTACTTAACAGTGCCATGAAGGATCTTCCTATTCAATATCTAACTAGGTACAAGATATAAAATAGCATAAAAGGATAACACATCCGGCACATCTATCTAGCTGCAGGAAACTACCGAACCCCACCGTCAGTCGAACGGGAGATTTCCCGTGGAGAAGCCAGCGGATCGTTGTAGGCATCAACTGATCCGACATGTCACATCCGCTAAACACGTCAGGATGCAATTAACCGACTGACGCTGATATTTTACTTCTCGGCATTCACAGATCTCCAACAAGGACAAGCATTTTGGCTGTTTTCTGCAAGAGACTTTCCACCAATTGTATCTGCACTGACGTCATGTTTATATTGGGATCAAGGTATATCATATTTAGATTTCCTGACACAGGAAGCATGCATGTAATCGAACAATTGTTAAGATGGTTCCACCATTCCACAGTCTTCTTCAGCTTCCCCTATCTGCCTTGTTACTGCGCGCTGCACATACGGGTACCTTCACCAATCCATTGAAAGACCCCAATGGAAGCGATCCGTTTGTTGTCTACGTAGAAGGGCACTACTACCTGACGACCACTGCTTGGAGTAACGTGCAAATCACTCGGGCCACCACGCTGGAGGGTTTAAAGACCGGTAAAACAAAGTTGTCTGGGGCGATGACACTCCCTCTCGATGCCGCAGTGCCTGGGCACCTGAGATCCATGAGATAGATGGGTCGTTAGTACTACCAATCTGGATAATATAGATATCTAACATACATAGATGACACCTGTACTACACCGCCGGAAGCAGCGACACTCTCGACAACCAGCGTTCCAACGCCCTGTAAGGTACCTCTATCCATCTAGTATAGCAGTAACTAACAAGTGACAAGACGGTTCTAACCCCCTGGGACACATACGAATATCTCGGTCAACTCACGTCCGAATGGGGTATAGATGGCGCGGTCCTGGCGATCAACTCGAGGAACTACTTCGTGTGGTCGTGCATGGCAGACGGGATTCAATCGCTCTACATCGCTACACCTCAAAACTCCCCGACGAACATATCCCCGCAGCCGCTCGAGAAATGGGAAAGAGTCGACGCCCCAGTCAATGAGGGTCCCGCGCCGCTCTACCACGATGGAAACACGTGGCTCTTTGTTCATATCTGCGAATGGGACCTACGGTACTGCACATAATGCGTCCTTTTAATATGGAACTTGTGGGGCTAGTCAGGCGAGTGATACATTGTTTAGATTTTTACAAGTCCCGATGGCTCTCAAATTTGGAACGTCTTTCATGCAACTTCGAACCGTCAAAGCGCTTGCGATGGGAATCAGTATACGATGGCCTTGAAGGTACGGTGAGGCGAGAATGGAACGCGGAGCTTGGTTGAGGTGATAGGGGGTCCTTCTGGAGAATTGACATCAGGGAACAAACAGGTAACCAGCTAACTAGCTATGTATTGCTAATTGCAACGTGGTATATTGGAGTGGGGTGCATACATAGATAGAAGCTTATCCACGAGAGCAGCAATAGCACCAGGGCTAGAATTGACCAAACCCACTTAATATGAAAAGCACATGAAATCAAAACAATGTCTTAGTCGGAGGAATGCAAATCCAGTTAAATGAGTCTGATATCCGCCAAGAGACTAATGCAATCAACAGGCCACCTCTCGGACTAGCACCAGATGAAACACCACCATTACGACGCCATCCAACAGGGATGAAACTTGACCATTCAGGAGGAAGATTATGAGCATAGCTCAGATGCGATTGCGGGTAGATACGGTTCTGTCATTTCGAGCATAAACACTGTGGACTCCGATGACAGTACTTTAACGTCCAACTGAGATGCTACCTAAATATATATTTATTAAGACCTATCAGCTTCACTTAATTACTGCCAGCTGCAGCCTAACACACGAGCGACATGGAGTCTTCAACGCTACAAAACAGAAACCACGAAATGACCCGCGAGGAACAAATCGCTCGCATGTCGCAAACGCATCGACATCATACAAGAGCAGAACCCGAGTCAGATTTCAAGACTAGTGCAAAGTGGTGGGTTCCAAGTATTGATCTCAGCGCGGGATATCAAGGTGCATCCCTAATGGAATCTCTGGAAAATATCATTGTTAACTCTGTCTTCGCAGGAAACCCTCGACCGAGACTCCTACGAGAAATATAGCGCCTGCTTCGCAAAGTTGTTCGCTGGGAAAATTCGCACCGGACGTTATGGCCGAAACACGAAGCGAGGCCCAGGAAACTCCAGCTCAACATCCGGATTTATTTGAACGTGTTGATGTGATGATCTTCAGAACGAGAAGATTCTGGGACAAATACATGGCTTTGCCACGGAAGAAGAAGCTGCGGGTCTGGGAGGGTTTGGAAGATGCAATGGTGCTAGGGTGAGGTTTTACCTAGACTGATCCATGGGGTCTATCTACGGAATGAGTTGGGAGGCGATGTCATTTGATCTTTTTTTCTTTTACGGCAGGCCGAGCGTGATATCTACTTGTATATTCTTTTGTGAATATTTTGTATGTTTGATTTTCCTAACGGGCAATGGCCCAGTACGTATGACTATTATATCCCAAATATATCATGAATCAGTTCATTTACTATCTGATTCTCATCTACTGCAGCAACCTTCCTCCAGATTCCTCCACGACCAGCCTCAAATTCCGGCTGGAATTCGAGGTAGAAATTATGCTACAAAATGTCAATACAATCTCATACACACTCGGAAGTTCCACCGGGTCCTGACAGAGTTGGCCGTAAACTGAGCCACATCGTCCTGATGATCTTTTTAGGAACGCCATTCGCAGCAGCACCTTCGGCCATCAACTGGGAATGGCATGCTTTATCCAAGCTGTAGAAGAGGAATGCAGTTCTCATCAACCGTCGACCCGACGGTAATCAATCTATCAATATTAATACTTATCAAACCGATAGCGAGGCTGCAAGCACGTACCCATGATTCTGTAAGATACATGCAATATTATCCTTTCCTAGCGCATTGGCAATCGCTTTCCTTCATCCTGGGCCAGCGCAATGCCTCCATGTTCCTCATACACGCTCAACTTACCATAGAAATTGCACGCATCTGCAATCATCAGCTGCGTTTCACGTGAAACTGGCGAGACATTCACCCTGCGTGATCATTTCCAATTGGCTTCCCAAATGCACTCCACGTCTTCCCATAAACCCCATGCGTGTGAGCTACGGCCATCACCTCCGGTTCTGGCACGGTGCACCTCGGAGTGGATCATGAACCCAGCCTCGTTGATAATGGCCTGGTTCCCACCTTTCTACAACATATCCGTTCGCATCAACCAAGACGAGATCCGACGCCTTGATCAGCGAGAAGTGTTTCGCAAACGGATTCATCCAGAAGTGGCCGGGTAGAACCGGATCTAACCTCAGATCAGTTTTTCCCAATCTAAAAATTCCGGAGTGCCTTGAAAGTGTCGGTAGTGATGGGATCCAACCTCGAACAGAAATATGTCCCGACACGCCCCTCACCGTATCCCTGTTTTCCGAAAAATCGAAACGCCCCGCCATATGCTCACGCACCCACTGTCGTTTTGCATACGGGTCGTCGAAGGAGGGGATCCCACGCAACTTCAGCTTTCCATGTTGGTCTCCGCGGGCCAAAAGCCTGGAAGACGGGGCTGTTCTCTGCTGGGGAATGGTATCTTCAGCGACGATAGTGTGGCGAGCAGGTTGTGTGATGGTAGTAGTGGACATTTTGATGATCAGTGTTCAGGTGAGTGTTAGACGTAGGTGGGTTGGAGTGATGGTAGACGCTTATTTATCAACAGTATGGAATGCGGGTGTGGGGCATGTCGACAGAGGGCGCAGATAGTGATATGAGATAGAATACACCAGTGATATTATGGGATAGATTCAAGATTGTGATGTTATCAGATATTCCTACTTAATCCATGAATCTGACGTCATGATATCCTTTAACAAAGTCGGTACTGAGTATTTATGTTCGCTATTTACGGTAAATACATTCTACTATATATTTTAATTTAATTTTTGGCCCAGTAGAAATCTACGAATTCTTAATGTAGTGTTTTATCGACACTTAAACTTCCTCCATCTTACGTACTGTAAAGTGTCGAGATGTCTTTTTTCTTGGCTAATATTATTCTCTGTTCGACGCCGATAATTTTCTTGTTCCAATAGAACTTGCTGGAGCTTTTCAACTATTGCTTGTTCTACAGCCGATTTAATAGATAGATCTTACTTTTAGACATTTACCGCTGGTAGGAACAAAGCCCACGCTCAGCTGAGGTAGAGAAGTATAGGCAGACGGGGACGAGCATGGTAGGCTGCTTTATATTTGCTTGTTTGTATAATTGAGCTTCATGAATCAATGACCTCTGTGGGTTCCTGTTGGCTGATCCCATCGGAACTTCAGAATAGACGCGTTGTTTGATATTTATTTCAACCAACAGTTAACTAATCCATCCCCTATTAATGCTGGAATATATGAGCAGCACTATCTTAGAATTAACTGATTTCTATAAGTGGAGAATATCTGATCCTGTAAACCCTATGTGTAGGCGTATTATTCCAGACTGCTCTCAAATCTTTATTCATCCTAAATTCAATCACATCTTAGTTATAACTTATCCTTTGATCCAAATCACATCCGTGGTTCTTAATCTATATCCTGGCTTTTCCCTCAGCTATCCTCAGTAGGATTAATAAACTTCGCACTTTTCTATGCCCCTTCGCTTTATTCGACCCTACATTACGAATGGACGGGCCAGAGATGTTAAGACGATGGGAGAAGCAAAGAGCTGGGTCACGGAGTAGGAGACCTCAGCACGCAACGTTCAATCCTGTGCTGTGGTAGTCTTCTTTTCTCATGGAGATAACGTCTACAAATTGTGTTCGTCCTGACATACCTGGTTAGTTTCTTTATTCTCTCTGAATAAGCACCAACGTGTAATGTATGATAGATGAATCTGCGTATGCCCCAGTCTCTTCATATTGTGCAAATGTCATTGCCTGTTCTCTGAAGACTATGAGTAGGTCTTCCTAACATAAGGTTCTATTACTTATGAAATGCCCTTAATGGGGAGAGTATAGACAGTATTAAACGGATCACTTTGCAATAAGCCAGGCAGATAGCTTCTGTGTATTGCTTGGATTTCGTTCCCAAATGTATTCATCCTAGCTCTGCTTGAAATAACCTTTCTTTTTTCTGGTCAACTGTTACTGTTACTTTGATTCTCCTTACTTCCGACTGTAGTCTTTGCTAATATATTGTGCATACATATAAAAGCACCGAAACGAAAGTTAATCGCCTGGATAAATGAACTAGCAACTAGAGAAGATCCAAAAATAATGGGTGAGAAACAATGTACGGTGATCTATCATCTAACCAACGGCCATATAAATTGTTTTTGCGCATGAACTGTTGAAGGCCAGCGATTAGTTCTGCAATATACGTCCCATCTTCCCTCCCAGATAGATACTCCCATTCGTACCATTGCACACTATTCAGCTCGTTACCGACCCCACGCATAACATCACCCTTATTCCTAAATATCAAGATCAATCTGATGAGTAAATCCACACTCTTCTAATAATCTAGCAATACCGGTCTAAATTACAACACACCAAACTGGCTTCTATATCCCATAAAGTACAATACAATACACTGGTATTGAGCAGTATCCATCATCCTCACCCAATCTTAGTCCCGTTAGGCTTGAAGCCAGCATATGTAGGATAAGCCGGGAATTCCCACGGCACGCCCCTGCTCAACAACTGATAATCCAGCCCTTACCGCCCGCATTCATATACATAAACTTGGTATAGGGTATAGTAGCATAGTACGAAAACGGTGTACTGGCAGGGACGAACGCTACATCACCATGCAATAGATGCACCCTGGGATAGCCCTGTACCTGGAACGAAAGTTGTCCTTCCTCCATCTGCAGCGCGAAATGATGTGGTAATATCGCCCTGAGATAGTCTCATTTGCCATCTTAGGCGACATGATAATAGTTCCCATGGTGAAATTTCCTGTTTGTTTGGCTGTTGTTAGAGGCTGGATGACCTTGTAGCCGATGTCGGTGTTAAGATATTTTGGGCCGTAGTCCTTAGCAATAAAATAGGGTTGTCGAGTCATCAGGTAGGGTATTGGGTCCATCGTGCCAGGTTGTTTGGTTTCTCCATCTCCGGCGGTGCCGTTTACAAAGTCACGTCTCGATATACTCTTCCTCTGGGGCAGCGAAAAAGGTCTAGCGAAACGAGGAGGTTGTATTCCTTGGGTGTCATAGGTCCAAATGGGGAAGAATCATCAGTAAGGGGATATAGGGCGCTGATGCTGTGAGTATCGTGGTCTCCTTGGCTGAAGACATTAAAGAGATTTTCGAATCCACCGGGGTGGAAGGCATGGGTCAGCTGGGAGTCGGATCAACCAGCTGGAAAGTGGATAGTGCCCGGAGGGATATTACCGCAATCCCCTGGTGTAGCGACGCGGCCCGTGGCTGGCGTCGGTGACATTCTGCAAACCCCAGAGTTGACAGCGACCCGAGAGCAGTACAGATGCTCGTGTGTCACCCCGTGGGTGTGTGGTCGTGCTGATAACCAGCCTGGAAGGTTTGCCGTTGTGTTGGACAAGAGAGAAGGCGCCGTCAGACGAGCTGGCAGTGATAGAGAAGCGAATTGTTTGGCCCGACTTCGTGAGCCCAATTCCATGGCCCTTGTATTTCGGGAGGACGTATGGACGGACGAATCTGGGGGCTTCATCGACAACAATACTTCTGTTTGACGGAAGGGTATTTGACGCTCCCAAAGAGCTAAACAAGGCAGTGGATAGTATCCACCCAACGAAGTCTTTTTTCATCTTGGGGAATCGATAGCATGTACTTCGTAACAGAGACGGCGGGATAGAATTGTTAATAGTAGAGATAAATAAAACCCAGCATAAAAGATGAACAGACAAGCTTATATAGAAAAAGAGCATCAAACGTGCGAGGTACAGCCACCGCAGAGACTGTGAATAATGGCCCACTATTATCATTGCAGGACCCAGGGCCCTGTCCAGTGTAAATAAACCGACACCATACACCTCATGTTTTCGATGCGCCGAGAAAGGATTGTCTTGCCAAGGAGGTTCTGCTGAGAATATTACTTGGCCAACCCGAAACTGTGCACGTCATGGTGCCGTGTTGATAATCTCAAAAGGCAGGCAGATACGTTCATCATAGCCTTGATTCACGATGCCTGGTGCCGGATATACAGCAGCATGGTCCTGCGAGTATTTGAGCAGTGATTTACAAACGAAAGGCATGGCCTCAGCTACTACAGCACCTCGATAATTATCTGTACGACTAGTGCAGCATAAAGCAAGGTGCTGACGGCTGAGGAAGGGTGCCGTCGGGTATCAGCGGGATTTTTCCGCTGGGATTTTTCCGCTGACAGGAACTTCTGTACACGGACTTTTGCCCGACCTGTTAATTCAACACTAACACCTGGCATTGTGTCAAGGGTGGATCCCCTTTCTTTCCAAACCCGCCTAAGTCAACCTTACTACCAATGGTCTTGCAATTTCTGCCGCACTTTCATTTGCAAAGCCACGGAACTATGTAGTCGGAAGAAAAATCAAGGCAGCCAAGAATTTCGTCACATATTCTAGAACGCTTCTGTTCCAGAACGGGTATATTCCGCGACACTCCTGCCTCAGACACCTTGTAGATGTTTTATATGCCCAAGCTCTATTATTACTCAACCGTCACGAGTTTCGTAAACGGAACTGACTTTAAAATTTTACGTGATCATTTATAGGCTCAGCGGAATGTCGTTTCCCGCAGAAACATGCCAAGCCCAGTACATACATCAAATTAGGCAGCTAGCCATCCAAATCGTTCGTGTGGAAGATTTATGCGCTGGTTATATATATATCAAGATTGACATTGTTTAGTTGAAATATATACCGGTTTAGAACGATCTACGACCGAAGGCGTACCTCGTGGTAAATCAGTTACGGGTATAAGAAGTTATGACAATTATTCTCACCCCGTCCCAAATAGAGAACCATATTTATCTCCTGAGATTCATCTAACAGGAGCTTGCAACGCTACGTTTCCTCTCGCTGCGCCACGTTCATGGGGATTTTGCCTTCGAATCTCTTGGCCATACGTTAAATATTGCCTACCACAGACTGATGTCCCATGGTCCTAGTAGGGAGACTGCTTCGTCATCAATTGGGGAAAGAATGGTGCTTAGAATTTATCTTGACTTGACACTTTGAAATAACTTTGGCTGTCTTAGCCATGATTAACAGTTTCTTAGTTTAGGTGTCAGTTGTTTGCCTGGGTTTCTACAAGACATTAATATGTTTACAGGACGGATCAAAATCAGATTCAGCACTTTATTCTATTTGATTCATCAGACATGCATGCAGTCTCCCACTGAACCTAGAGCTTGCGCGACCTAGCGCTGTAGTATGTGAAATTCACTGATTATAAGATATCACCAAGGCATATATAAACAGCGCATCCCGTCAGATCCTTATAACAATCAATCTTACGAGAAAGTGCATCGAAAGAAATTAGCTCAAAAAATCGTGTGATTATAGGGATGTACCTCGCCCGAATTTCGACGAGTTTCCCGGAGGCGGTACATTTCATTGGCCTGCCAGGGTTAGATGTGAACGCAAGAGATGAAACCGGGCATACCTTACTCCATATCACTTCCCAAATAAAAAGGATGGATCCTACATGATGAGGATCCTCCTCCATGAAAGTGGCATAATATAAATGCCACCAACTACCTGGGGTGACACCATCGTCTTATTCGGCATCTAATAGTCATTCGTTCCCCGCTCAGCACGCTTCCTTCCGATGCTGTGATATTGACGTAAATGGGGCAAATTCGAAGGCCAAACTCCGCTTTGTTTCGCGGTAAAGAGTGGTAGGAATCCAGCCGCGATGAAGCTACTCACTGGCTCCAGGGCAAACCCTAATTAAAGTTCAAAAGGCGTATATGATTACTTTCTTTTAACAATTGGGTCCATAAGGGACTTGGCAATGTTGAAAGTTTTTGTGTGATGAGCACGTAGAATTCAACAGTCGAGCGGAAGATTGTGTGGCCCTTTCTCATCTGTTTTCTGCTGGCGCGAGAGAATGACCACTGTGCCCTTCGGCTGCCGCGTGAGTGCCCAAGATTGACGTTAACTACCATTGAGCCCCTTGGCTGTCCAATCTTAGCGCACTCTCAAGCCCCGAATCATAGGAGGAAAAATTCCTTTGTAACCGAAGTCTCGAAGCGCGAGGGGGTTGATATCAATCACCAAGATATAGTTGGCAGAACCCCTTGATGTTAGCTGCAGAAAACGAAAAACGTCGAAGCAATAAGCACCTTTTGTGGACAAGGAAGGAGTTGCCGTCCACCTTGAGGTTGACCGGGGCGGAGGGACATCAATCATATAAGAGAACATAGGGCAACAACACCCAGAATTCCATTGCACGTGGTGATTGAAGATAGGGGCAAAGAATAGAGCTCTTGTTGCTACTTCATTGAGCAAAGAGTCCACACAGACAGTAGCGATTAGTATCAAGTGGATCGCTGGTGGATTGCCGAAATAGCCAATTGTTAAGGCCAGTATCTTTTAGTCAATAATGCGCCTTGCCCATTCGTAAGTTCATTCCACCACAGATTTCGACATTATAGGCACAATCATGCGAACACCTAAGGGGTGAGTGAAGAGGACCGGTCATAACAGGCGGTCCAATTAGCAGCCAGAACACGCCGGTAATGACGGACTGGAAAGGCAGTCTGAAATGAAGTCAGACAAATGAAATAGCCACTTTATTACCTTTAATGACTATGAGATATGACCAATTAATTCGTAATCCGTAATGATGCTCGTTCTGAGTGGGTCAACCTGCCCACCAATGGTGTTGCAAGGTTCCATACGAAGGTCGTATGCTCGTATAAGTGCTAAAGTACTACCGTTGTTATGATATTCGGGGAGCTACAAGCAGATATATTCACAGAGGCGCTGCTGTTCTAGATGGATCTCAACCACTAGCGTCTTCTCGCAGAAAAACGTGCAGCAAACAGCGACTCCTCAACATGCTGCTCATCCTACCATTTCTCCCCCCATAACCACAGCAACCTGCCAAACACAGCCTTCCCATACATCAACCTGGGATACGCTACACACGCACCTACATTCATCAACACGACTTCATCCGGTCTCCAAATAGCCAACTACAACAACATTCGTTTCGCCCAAGCTCCAACTGGAGATCTACGCTGCAAACCCCAAACCCCTCCCCCTACCACGAGGGCGTCATTCATGGAGATGAGTATCAATCCACTGAGTGCGTGAACAGTGTCCCATCAGTGGCACCATTTCCAGGCTTCAATGGTACCTTCTTCAGCCAGGAGGACTGTCTTTCTTTGAATGTACAGGTACCGAGGGCGTCAATGAGGGCGATAATGTCCCTGTGATCCATTGGTTGTATGGCGGTGCCTATGCTTTGGGAGTAAGGATAATATTCAACTTAGCTGGATGAACTCTACCGGACTGTTCAATGCTTTGAAAAGTCAAGATGAGAAATTCATTTTGTTGCTAGTAACTATAGGTCTTATTATCGACGGTCCTTAAAATGTCGATGGATTGGCTGACTTTGATTTGGTGAAATAGACTTGGACTCTATGGATGGATGTCATCCCCATACGAAGACATGGACAGCAATATCGGCCTTCATGACGGCGAAGCAGCCTTCGGTGGACGAAAAGTACATTGCCAAATTCGGTGGTGATCCGATAGGATTACAGCCATGGGACAGAGTTCGGTGCCGGAATCTTGAATTATCTTCTCGCCGAACAGAAACGAGTTACCGTTCTCTCAAGTGAGATGACTTAGTCTGCAAACCCTTTATCAATATGTATAACACAGAGCAGGCTCTCATCTCCTCCCCCAGCGGTGATGCCGCGCCGGAATGTCACCGCACGAAGGCAAACAAATATATGAAGAGGTATTGAGTGCCACCAACTGCTCCTCCTGCAATGTTTGCGCTTCTCACCAGAGGTGCTTTCAACCGCCAACAATTATCTCATATAAGTGAAGTCCCCACCGGAACTGGCGGCGGTTCCTTTGGTCCAGGTATATTTCGCCCCGTCACCGGACGGTATATATCCCCGACGGGACCGATGATACCTCCAGAACAGTAGTACGACGCGCCGCAGCCACTACGCCAACTACTAGTTGGCATATGGCACACGACGGAATGACACTCGTTGCTGATGATAATATGCCTGCTGCATTTGGAGACCTAGTCCGCACTGCCTTCCCCCACAGCTGATAATCAGACTGTCCAACAGATACAAGCTCTTGTTTCCCCTCCCCCGTCAAGGCCCTCCCAGCAACTTGCCTGGGATTGGGCTACATCTCTTGTATGCTTGCCATTCCCAAAGCATTGCCGCCGCATACGCAGAAAAAGGCTCGTCGCTATGTCATGGCTATTCCTCCGGCTACTCATGGTGGAGGATATAAATTGTGGGTTGTCCAACATTATTAACCATCATTTTTACATTATTTACTATGTACTTCCCTACTAATTCTCCTTTGACAGATACCTTCTTTGTCGATAACACGACCGACAGTGGCTAGTGTCCCGGCTGCTCAGCAAATCCCGCTGCTCATCGCGGCGCGCAATGCGAGTCCATTTCCTGTGTATGGCCCCAACTCTGGAAGTCACATGGATCACGGAGACAGGACTGGGCGACGTGATCCATGGGTTACCATGGTGCGAGAAATTGCGCCGTCCGGATAACCCGGCGAATGGTGCTTAGTGGAAGTACAGTGGTGGTTTTATAAGGTAACCAGTAACAATTCATACTGAGATGACTGGATTAAAAGTTATGAAACAGTTGAGTACATTCCACACGTAACGTTTAATCCGATAGCCCCAACTTATTATAGTGAACCATGACCATTACGCAACTAAAGCATCGCGAAGAGATCCAGGACAGGCTGTCGCCCCTGTCCGTGAGCATAACGATATCAAAATAGGCTCCTGGTTAATGCTCTGTGCCGCACGTCATGTCAAATGCGATGGTCGCCTGTTGCTAGTCAGAACTGCACCTTCACTGACCATGCGGATACGAGTTGCAACGGCTGCCTCGCGGGAGCACATCCAGAAAGGCCGCTGATTCCCCCGCGGATTGCTACAGGGCTAGGTTGGGTGGTAAACGTCAAGACGAAGTCCGATGCCTTTCTCACTTCCAACATCGATTCCATCCCCCACTTAGTCCGGTTCTATGCGTCCTGCTGCCTCGCCCCTCTTGTAGCGTTTGGAATCCGCATTTGCTACTGGCGACCCTGCTGTTCATCATACACTGGGTGCGCGATCAATCGATAAAAAATCGGTATGCTAAAAACGGCAAGATGTGCCGGAAACCTGGCACCGGTTTGCGCTGGAGCAATCTGCGCGGACAGGCGCCTTGCCGAATAAGTGTCGTATATCACAGGAGCCAAAGCTGAAGGAAGTGATCTTGATTTGCTGTCAGCTGTTTGCATCACATGCGAGCTACCTGTGGGGCTATGATAATGCATGCGCGCACATCCCCGGTGGATTACAGAATCTAAATGAACTGAAGGTCAAGAGGCGTGGTCTCGGCGTGCGGCCCTCGTCGATCGGGCAATGTGTGCTCGAGGCTTTCTTTGCATCTGCGGATGCAATCCGTGTTTTTCGATCGGGGCACCCTTGCAAATTGATAGCGAGTTCATCTACGAGCAGCCTTTTAGAGGAGTATCTGCTTTTTATTTCGCAGCTTGCAAATACCCGGCGAGCGTGTAGTCCCCCCATCAATACCGCCTTTGCCTTTGTGGCGGAGTGCTGGAATAAATCAGATACCGAAGCTATGGCCGAATATGGCATGTTGCAGCAGCGGCAACTGCGACTTCTTCCCACCTAAACCGATTCATGTTTGTTCCTTTATGAAGTTTGATGGATAGAGCACTAACTAGTAAATCCAGTTGCATGAGATTGCCAATGTATTTGAGACAGTTCCTTGTTTAGATATGTTCGATTTCAGAGATCTATTATATCGCATGCAGTCTAGAGCTCGGTACAGAGATCTGCAGGTATTAGATGCTGTCATTTTTGTCATCGGGCTTTTAATGGCTGTCATTTGTTATTTATTTTTTATTACCTTAGCTGTGCAGCCTGAGGCTGCATTGTAACCTCCTTTGACGAGTGTGTTGGGTCATCTAATTACATAGTTATATTCTGTTGCCCTGTTTCTTGTGTTCTAAGCGCCTTGTGGCTATAGCGAATTGTATCACAGCCTTAACTACTTCTATATTCGGTCTCCAGCCCTTTCCCGGTTGATTTCTTGTCCTGTAAGTCCTTCTGTTTCGATCAACCTCCTAATATATATATAATAGATTCCTGTATTAGTTGCCTATCACCCTTCTTAGATCAATTCCTGCTTTTATTCCTATTTTATGCTTAAAAAGGTATTAAACTGCTTATAGTTCTTTATATGGTTACAGGATTTATCTACTATTTATCTAATCCTGCGCAAGTATTGGTTTAACTGGATATAATTTAAAAAGCTAAGCTAGAGTAGATGCTTGTATCCTGTTTCTGCTAGTTATACAGGGTCTTGGTGTGTGTCTTGTTAGAGCGCTCAGAAGCGGATAGCTAGATCCTTAGCTAAGATGCTTAGTCAGGTGCGAAGTGTTTATCGGGCCTGAATTCTTGGAAGGCCAGCGATTAGTTATGCAATATACGTGGTCTTATCTTCCTCCCATATAGAGACACCCTTTCGCACCGTAGCGCCCCTTATCTCAGCTCGTTACCGACCCCACACATAACAGCCTACCTATCAACGAAGGCCCAATACTTGGTCATTCACCCAGATACGGATATCGCACTGTGTCCTGGTTGTCGTCCACGGCTTCCAAAAAGCTCGGAATAAGGGGTTCAATGCCTCGTTCCAGTGCCAGAGAGCTCCAATCCCGCAAATTGAGCTCTTGGAACGGTCGACCGTGTACTTTCTCCATGTATTCTCTGAAGCTCTTCACGGGAATCTTGACCTTGCTGGAGGATGGAAAAAAAGGACACCCGGATGTTGTAAACGATTGAGGAGTGGAGGGTCTGGTGAACCTTGAGGTCACTAGGGTGGCGATTTCCTCAGCGACGATCTCTACTTTCTGAAAATCCAAGTATCCCTCCATTCTTGTCAGGCGGGTGTCGTACCGAGAGTGGCAGAGAAGCGTAGTGAGAGAGTTCAGTGCGTCAGGAGGCAGGAGCTTTATCGCCGATTGGCGTGCAGGGGCGGTGGATACCGATGTTTGCACCGGTCTGCTCGGTGAAACGCTCGAGGAACACCTCGCTTGCCCATTTTGTTGCGGTGAGGCCGTCGGACCCAGTCGAGGGAGGGAGGGTGCATAGACACGGAGACGGGCCGAGGGATGTCTTTTCCGGACTGGAGAAATGACCGCCCCGAAGAGATATATAGTAGCGGAATCTGGGACTGAGGGCAAATTGGGCAAGGCGATGGTAGAGCCAAGGTCGGGCTTTCAAGGAGTTGTAAGTGTTGAGACAGACCGTTGGAACCGCCGTGGATCACTACGTCGATGCAGGACTGCAGGGACGCCCATTCTGTGGTAGACAAACCGAGCATTGATCAAGAAGGGTGCCGTAATACAGGGATATTTTGTCACTGGTGGGCAGCACGTGTTCTTGCTCCTTTTCCACGGCGATGCAATGCACCCGTGCACTTCGGGCATCTGACGAGAACCTGCACCAAGACCCTCCAAGAAAACTTTGTCGACCCAGTTAGGAGGATTTCACAGCCTGATCCTTGATAATTTTGCGTTGGCATGGTGTTTGGCGTTGGGACCACATGCTCGAGGATATTCTGCGGTATTGCTGTTTCCGCCAGCCAGTTGATCGACGTTGAAGGTGCTTCGGCTTTTCGCCCTTGACTTTGAGCGCCATCAGTGCCAGTGTACTGGCACCGTACAGCTCCCGAAGCGTGAGCGAAACGCCGATGGAGGTGCGGATAGCGCCTTTGCACCTTGACCAGCAGTAGAGAATTTCCCCAAGGAGGAAAAAAAAGTCAGACTCAGGCTGATTTGCTTTACCAGGAAGGAGATTCTGCCAAAGAAGCTTGAGCTCACCTTCGTCCAAGTTAGTCGTTTTGCAGGTTCGGCCGGCTGGTGATTGCGCCGTCCATGGCATGGCTCTATCTGTTTTTTGATCAATCTTTCCATTCTGCATTTCGGGGTAGCCTTCGTTCAGACAGATGACCGCTGCAGGGTGCATGTACTGTGGCAAGGGAAGATTGCTGGCGAGATGCTGCCGCAGCCCTCAGCAGGACCAGCAGCCTGTCCAGGGTTCAGGGCAACAAATGCGACAAGACATTCTGAATCCCCTTGGCTCTTGACACACACAAATCGCTGACGAGAGCAGATTCGAGCGGCAGTTTACCATTGTGGAAGCCACGTCTTCGAGATCAATACGAAGTCCGGCGAAGCTTAATTCTGTGTTTCCGTCCATCCGACCCAGGAGAATTAGGAGAATTATCCCTCAAGCAATTGGGCTTTGTCACCGGTACGGTACATTTCGGGTCCATCCTCCTGGCCATATCTTCGGTAGAGCATATGGATCGTCCACGAATTTCAACCTGGTCTGCTCCCTCATTCAGGTACCCCAATGCAATCCCGGCACCGCTGACACAAATTTCCTACCTCTCCAGTGGGAACGAGGTTGCAGTCTGCGTCCACTATGTACAGAGAGGGTGTTTGCGATTGTTCTTCCAACGCTGCGTGCTTCTTCAAGTTGTGATGCAGACATCGTCTCAAACGTCGTACACGCGGATATCTCCGTCACACCGTAGGAGTCCCTGCACCACAGGGCAGTTCGCTCCCAGTCGAGAGCCGAACTCCCGTTTGAGCTGGTCCGTGAAAGGCCCACCACCTGTGACAACGCGTGCCGCCAGCCAGTGTAGTCATGGAGGTATTTGCGACCGTGCTGGAGCACGACAAGGTACTCGGATGGAGTAGCTAGAGGAAGCCAATCTTGTGGTCGCGGGATGATCTTTGCAATCTCGACCGAATCCCTTCTGAATTTCCTGGAGGTACAATGACAAGCCGCCACCGTTCATAATAGCATTGAGAGTCCGTGCGAGGCCCATGTCGAATCCTGGGAGCTTTGCTGTACCCAGGACCACTGTCGAGCTATCCAGACCGAGCTCTTTCTGCTTGGCGGCAAGGTAGTTGATGAAACCACCTTTGAGGGCAGACAGACTCCCCTTGGGCTGTCCCCAAGTTGAGCCGCTTGTAAAGTAAGATGGACAGGGAACCGCCATTTGGGGACGTCTTTGAACGTTCTCATGGACGAGACCGAGTGCCAACCACTTCAGACGCGTTGATGACGGTGTCAACCCCTAGTTCCGAGGTTTCCTGGGCTGTGGAAGACGAGCAAATGATCGCTTTCACTGCAGAAGCCTCGATCATAGCCCCATGTCTGCTGGTTGGGAGGGGAGGCTCAGGATCAAGGGGCACGTAAACAGCCCAACGTGGAGAACCGCCGCAGCATGCTCGCCACTACCGGGATTGACTGACGGGTGGCACAAGACTGCGACTTTGGTTCCCGGATGTGACTCCTCTGGAGGACAGTCTGATAAGGGTGCTACGCTCATTCAGTTGCAAGTAGGTGAATTCCCTCCTGTCTCATCAGTGACGGCGATCCTGTCGCCATATTGATCAGTCATATTTGGAACCTTTGAGACAGAGTTTTCAGGCCAGCCGTGGCCCAGCCGTGGACTGCGCTGAACAGAGAGACCATCCTCATTGATCGGAGATGCAGAGGAAAGACCGCCCTGAATAGACCGCGAAGGATCCGAGGACAGGATTCAAGTAACCGGATAACCATCATCCATGATCCATGGCTTCAAAGCGAATACAAATAATCACGACAGTTAAGTTCCACAATACAGGAGCCGTTCGCACACGGCGTGACGTGGAAGGACATATCATATGGTGCGTTGCCCATCACACTTCTATCGTAATTGAGGTCAAAGTCATCAACCGACATTCGTAATCTCCTCACGCGGTAGTTTATGGTAACCTGAAAGAGAGGCGGACATTCGACGCTCGCGGGATATTGAGCGCGTCCACGACCAAGCTTGGAGGGAACTGAGGAATTCGAAATCGCAGTGAGAACCTTCGTAGATGTCTTCTGGAATACTTTGGGCTAAAGCTGTCCGTTTGCTGGACGTGGAACCTGAGAGGCAACATGTTCAGAAAATAGCCGACCGTGCCGATGAACTGCTGGTGTTTGCGATTCGCGTCGCTCATACCGATGCATAGATTTTCGACCTTGAGCAATCCGGCAAGGGAAGACCCGCAAAATGTTGCAAGGTAGAAATGAAACGGCGCCTCGGAGACTGCGACTCGCTTGTTTGATCCTGTCCGCGACTTCGATGCTAACATGCGCGTCGCTGTGTGCACCTTGAAATTATCTGTTGGCGCCCGGGTCTTCTCCTTTGGCGAGGAAGGACAGGCATCACTTCTGAGGTGGTGAAAGCTCACATTTCCAGTACTCTAGCCCTTTGCAAAGGTTCCATTCTCGATGTCGCGATTCAGCATCAGCGAATAGTCAACGTATTGCGCAACCTCGCGTGGTGGGCTCCCCTCACTTCAAATCATGGTGAATGTAGACCAGCTAGTCCGTCCATGACAATGTGATGGTATCCAAATATGACCGTGTGCTGGTCCTGTCCAACAGACACCACTGTAACGCGCATGACTTCACCTTGCTCCAGCCGCCATTGATGAGACGCAAGTTTGTCAAACTCCCTTGACACAGAGGCAGCGCCAGAAGCCGTGACATGCTCGAAGAAGGGTGGGTGGCATTTTCAAGACACCCTGAAGAAGGTCGCCACCGTTGGGATCCGAAAAGAAGGCAGTCCGTACGGACTCGTGCCGGGAGACGGCCTGTTCCAGGGCTCCTTTGAACTTCTCGAGCATAAAAGTTCCCTTTGAAGATTGTAAGATATGACGACGTTGTACTGGCTAGGTCCTTCATCCAATGGCCGGCGAACCAGATCTGCGATTGATGAGGAGACATCTTTCAACCTGTGTAAACCTTGGCTCTATGACACTTTGTCCCTGTTCAAATCCAGAGTCAGAAGGGCATAGGACACATGATGACTCTGAACTAATGATATCGAGCGATAAGTCTTGTACTGAGCTGTTGTGTTCCCGAGTTGGATGCAGTTGTCGCGAGGTCTGTGAAATCGATCTCGCGTCGGCAGGCTGGTCTTCCTCTTCTGCGGCACTAGAACTTTGAGAGCATCAGGCTGTGGATGGCTTTCGCACAACCCTGCGACAGTGCCTTGTAGTGCATCCATGGGAGCAATGTAGATATCGCTCTTTTGTAAACCATGTTCGAATATCCACAGCCAAAAGTGAGTCACAACCCAGGTCCAGAAGTGGGGTATGCACATCCAATGTTTGGGTGGAAGCCGGAGCATTGACTCGACCTTTCTTCGATAAACGCCCAGCAGCGTCCTTCATGCATTTTGTCTTGGCTCCGATTCTGAGGCTGATGCTCAGGGGAAGGATGAGGATGAATCCTCCTGTTTCACAGATTGCCCCTGTTTGGCTCGAGCGCCATAGGTAGTGAAGAAAAGCAGAGGATTTGAGGGCCACGAGGATTCACCATCCCGGTCAATCTGGCGGTCTATCATCCGCAGGCCAATGAATATCTCGGGATTCTCTTGGGACCCAGGTGTCTGTCCAGCAGCTACCACTTCACCAAAAGGCGATGTAAAATCGGACTCGCACAGAGGCGCATGTCCATCGTGCATCATGCGCTGAATCACCTTCCTGCCTTGCTTGGCAAAGTATCCAGCATCGACAACCATACCCAGGGCTAATATAGACCCCACCAGGCTCCTGCCTACGCTGTTGAATGAGACCGGTCATGAACAGCGCTGAAGCATGATATTCTGCCTGCTTTGAGTTCCGATAACAGAGACAAGGGGATGTCAATATCACGAAGAAGTTTAGTGTTGGTTCCGGGAACAATTCGTCGAGATACGTTGCTGTGTTGATTTTTGCACTGTGACAAGACCTCGCTCGTCTTCGATAGTATATTCAAACCCTTCGTCGGACAGAGCCAAGGGAGCATAGCAGACACCGACAATGGGTGGTAAAATCTCCTTGATTTTAAAGAAAGCCGACAGAACGGACTTTTTGTTTTGAAGTATCCATCTTCAAGAGCTTCACAGTAGCTCCCAGACGAGACATTTCTCGAGCCAAGCCTCGTGTACGCGCGGGTTTCTGCTGGCAAGAACAAATGTCCGTGCCCTGTTGCCATCATCCATGTCAGAATTGACAATCCAAGCGGTGTTGCATATCAATCATCCAGTAGGTTCCGCCTCGAGGAGAACATGGTTGTGGCCCCTAGGGACCCCACTCTGGCTCGCTATTGGAGTATTTGTCCAGTCCACCACCTTGGGGATGGCGACCGATGGACTGTTTGATGGGGGTCTCTGCCAAAGAAGTAACTTCCGGACCACGCGTGGGAAGAGTCGCCAACCCGGTACAAGCTTGAGCATAGGTATCTGCGATAAGCTGTCCAAGGTTTGCAAAAATGTATTAATGACGATAATTCCACAGTCCGGATCCGAGCTTCAGAACAGATACGCGAAGTATAGTCACCACTACGATCGTCGCAAAGAGGAAGATAAATCGACAAACACCGACACATCTCTCGGCAGCGCTCGCTCAATCATGCGCCGCGATGCATGAGGGTGGACTGCTATCCACCCTTTTTGAATCGGTGCACTTCGAAGTGATAAAATACACAGTGTGCTGAGCCTCGCGCGCTTGCCTGACAGCAGCCGCAAGTAACTCATCAGGCTCAAAAAGAAGTATAGGTCCAGATAGTGACTTCAACAGCAGGTTTGCTAAACTGAAGCTAGCAGTAGCTCGCAAAGCGTCTGGGCTAAGTCGTCTCCGTCAACTAGATTATGAACATTCTCAGGCCTTACTTGGACAACTGATGAGATATGCTCAGAAATGCCGACAACATTTCCCTTTCCATCGAATACCGACTTCCAAGCCAGAGATACATCCCGTGCAAAAGAAGGAAGGAATATCTGACCCTGGAACATGTACCGAGCTGGCCGGAAACCTGGCTCATTGCCGGGACAAGCACTGCTTTCGGGAGGATAAGCAGGACGAAGTTCCCGATGCCTGAATTGTATCGTTTATTTCGCCTGTGATCCCGAACCAGTCGTGGAATACGCAGCGCATCCGTCCCAGTGCAATCCGGGTTCATTTTGTCCAAAGTGTTTGCCCGTCCGTCAACGCCGGCACGAAAGACCATGTGAGGCGCAGGAAGACCTCAACTACAGTGGAAGGCGACATGTTTTCCACCGTCGACGACAAATCTAGAAATTGAGGTTGATATTGTCTCCCCTTTTGATCTCATCGCTCTTCCAACCGCCACACTTGTACTCTTGACATATGTCCAGCGGTCAGCCAAAGGACGTGCTTGACCTTTCCATATGGGCTTTTGAAGGCCAGGAGCCTTTTCGTGGAAGAGGCCTCTGAGAAGAATGGCTCGTCAAGCCCACCAGGGAGATGATTGAATGTTCCTTCGTGAGGCCCCTCAGGTCCAATTGGTCAATGTCTTCACTATTGGGCTGCAGTACCTGATGCAGCGAGAATTCTCTGAATACTATGGAGAAGGCGTGGATACTAGCAGTGTCTTGCCCCAAGGAACACCACAGTTCAGTAAGCGGCGCCAGGCCGGTCGAATTCATCGGCTCGAAGCATCACCACAGTATCATCCACCGCCTGTGTGACCTTAATACTGAGAGACCACTCCATTATCTGGATTTTATCGAACCATGAAAGATATGGTCGATTCCGAAAACCCGTAGAGCGGGAGCTGCGTCGGCCCTAACGGATGACATGTCCAGCCAAGCCCGGGCATCTTGGTCGTAATCTTGCCACCACTAAAGTCAACAACCACAAGTAACAACAACGACATCGGCATTCCTCCCGGTGACTTAACGAATACAAAAAGTAACCACTGGCTTTTAGCATTGCACGGCAACTTCGAAGAGGCTGGTGGATTCTTCGGTTGCATGGAGCGGATTGGCAGCGATTACCATGTCATACTTGTCACTGCCAATTCAGTAGCAACGACAGTGGCCGTGACCAATCACCTTGAAAACCAGGTTGCGGTGCTGGAGCTGAGAGCCGCCCACCGGGTCTGGTTGAGCAATTCTGGAGTCGCGCCGCTCAAGCAATAAGAAGCATACTTGTCATCAAGAGCCCAGCATTCGCTGGGTGACCACACCGGTGCCAGCACCAAGCCCAGGACCTCCATGGGGATGCTTGTGTGGCCAATACGCTTGACAATACAACAGATGTCTCTGTTCAGTGCAGACAGGATTCCATCAGTATGAGATAGAAGGCTCGAGGATGCCAGCCCCATCTCCTGGTGGCATGTCAAGAGGGTTCCACTTCTCCCTGCAGGATCGCTGGCAAGGCCTACCGAGTGAATGGATTGACTGAAGATCCACGATCCCCTGCAGACTTGTCGACCATTGCAGGATGTTTCCTCAGACATTTGGGACTGATTTGGCTGAACAATAGAGTAGCACAGAGCCCTTGCCATCAACAGCAATGCGGGCTAATCTCACGGTACAAGAGCTGGTGGTGAGGTATAAACCTTGCAGATTCGAGGATCAATCTCATCCAGTGTTTTTCGAAAATAGTATGGGCGATCATATCTTTTCCGCATCTCGCCAGCACCTCCCTCCTCCTCTGGCTGTGATAGAAGATACCAACGAATACCCAAAAGGGTCGCCTCCCACACCACGTGTGCGAACATGTTACGGTCACTTGAAGTGTCGGTTTGAGGGGCACTCTTCATGACCAAGCCCCTCGATTTGCACCATAGTGTTTCCATCTGATTGTAATAACGACACGTCGCCTTCTATTTCACCCTTGTCTACTGCAGTCACAAATGCGTCGATTTCGCATGAAAAATTCTTCAAAGCAAGGTTAGGATTAACAAGAGCTCGACGAATTTCTTTTGCGTGAAACGAAGTCCACATTCCCTTGCTGAACGGCGAGGCAAAGGCACACATCATAGCCTGGAATGATGCCTCTAGTATTAGCCGGGTGAAGTAGGGATCCGGAGATAATAATCGGCAGCCCAAGATGCAGAAGCAGTGGCTTGGTCCAGGGAGCGCCTGATCGAGGTTATGCTTCGAAAGGGTCCGGAATAGCTAATGCCAGCTTGTTCAAAATGAGTGGTACAGGATCAGCGACATCTACAGAAGTAGAAGGCGGTGCCGCTTTTCCCTTTGGGGTAACTGGTCATCACCATCACGGAGAGCTTCGCCAAGATAAAAGTGTTAGGGCGTGCAGTGCATAACTTGGTTAAAGTTGATCCGTCACTATGGCACGCATGGCAGGAAGCTTCGGCATCGAGTCTGGCATCCGACATTTTCGGAATTTTTGTCATGGAATCGTACTGTCGTGATGTATTCTATCCCATGACTATGTTCTTCCAAGATTAATGGCTCTATGACAACGAAATTATTGGATCTCGAGTAACGCAAGGCGGATTGGCTTGCAGCCGCAGAGCCAAGCAGCCGCTACCAGAGAAGAAAAAGTAAAAGGCAGCTGTAGCCAAACCTTGGCCTTCGTGCTTGTGTCCTGGGCCCAAATTCTCCCTCTCCGCGCAGAATATTCCTCCAACACATCCCGTTTGTTAATTCGCTGGTAGATCGCCGGCCCAATAGGGGTAATTGCGTACCACCAAGACGGTATCTTCGGGACACGCGAGAGACTCTCCCAGTATCTCTTCCTATGGTCCCAGGAGTATGCTGGTAATCCTTTGTCAGTTGCAAGGGTTGCTTTCCAAAAGCTTGGAGAAACTGCCCAAGGTCCAAACGTTCAGACATCAGTTCCCAGAGGGCAACCGGACGGTCGAGGCAGCCTTGAGATCATTTTGCCCTCTGTGAAGTAACGAGGTATAAAGAACACCTGAACTCACTTTGGGCTTCAACGTATCCAAGACTGGACCACGGAGAGCCGGATGAGGTCCGATCTCGGATACACGCACCGAGCTTTTTGGCCGTCACCACCGACCTCTCCATGCCTGAGAGAAGAGGACAGGTTTGACCATGTTATCGACCCAGTAAATATCGGCGAACCCTTTTGGATATCTTTTTTCAGTATTGCACTGTTCCCTCGTCACGCTTGAAATCCATACGTGCAGCCGCTCCTGGGTGTTCCGTAATTGATGTTGCATGCCTTCAAGGATTCTAGATATGCTGCACTACAGGGCACCATATGGGTGAGTGGTACGCCACATCAACCTGTAAATACCCTTTGCGAATATTTTCTTACGGTCTAGAAGTGCCTTGGTTTCGAGGATTGTATCGTAATCGCCCGATAACGTCGTGCTGGCGGGCCCATTGCTTGCTGCCACCACGATTTTCCCAGAAAAAAGATGGTTGAGAACACACCACTAAGCGTCGGGGAATGCAAGACCAACGGGCTGGGGCATGCCACCTGATTGAACCGGCTTAGTGTGCAACCCACGGTAATAGGCTATCTTCATGGCATCCTCTGCCGAAATGATATCAAGCGCATAGGCGGCCACTATTTCGCCGGATGAGTGGCCAACAACCGCATCGAGACCGATTCCACACGCACAAAGAAGATCGTAGACGGCTATTTCAATTGCCGTTGTTATCGGCTGACTTTACTGCTGGGATTAGAGAGGCGTGACGGGGTTTGTCTGCCAGAAGCTCTACCTGAAGGGACCACGAGGGGCCGTCACGAAGGTTTGTAGGAGCACGCTACACCGCTCGATAGACTTGCGGAAGATCGGAGACACACGTAGATGTCGTGCCCCATTTGAGCCCATTGTGCGCCTTGTCCTGTGAAAATGCCCATGATCCATTGGTTCGGGTGCATACCTCCGGAAAAAGGGATATGTTCGCTCCCTGTTGGGGCCTTTGCATTCCCAACAACCTTGTCTAAATCCCCGACAAGCTCCTCTCTGCTTAATGCAGGATGGGAGACCCTGGAAGGCAAGGCGGTTCTTTGGGCGAGGGTCCAGGCCCAATCACCCAGGTCCAATGCTTCGTTGTTTTCTGGACATAATGGGCCATTTGCTCGATGGAGCATAGGGAATCCTGAGTGTGTGCTGAGAATACGAATGGCCCGGCATGACGTCTTCTTATGCATCGACCTTTGCAGTAACCGACTTGTTTTGCGATTGGTGGAAACGTGGCTTCCTCAATGATGGCATGAGCGTTGGTCCCTCCAAAACCGAAGGAATTCACGCTCGCCCTCAACGGACAGCCAGGGGCAACGGATGGCTAACGGCATAGTGCTTGTTGGAACACTGAGATGGTCAGAATGGAGCGATATTTGATTGAGATTGTCAAAGATGTTTGGCGTGATGGTCCTATTCTTGATGCACAGAATAGCTTTCATCACGCCCGCGAGACCCGCACAACCCTCCAGGTGGCCGATTAGGGTCTTGATACTCCCACATACAGTTTGTCCTCTGGGCTAAACACGACGCTCTTTGGGTAGAATGTCTGCTGGATTGCCTGTGCCTCTACGGGATCTCCAGCCTGTGTTCCAGTCCCATGGCATTCGAAATATTGGCATCGGTCCCGAACCGGATCCCAGCCCACAGCGTTCATAGGTTGGCGGATTAACGTCGCCTTGGGCCTCCGAATACCCAAGGTAATTCCTGGATCGGCCGTCAGAGGCTGACCGCGGTCTGCCGAATGATGCACCCCTACATCGTCGCCATCTTCAGCGCCTGATCCAGGGTCTTGATCACGACGGCAGCGCACCTTCTGCCTCGGGCGTACCCGTCAGCATCCCTATCCCACATGCGACATCTTGATGTTGGAGACAGCATGTGTAGGTTTGGAGGACTGATGTAGGTCTCAGGGTCGAGCAAGAGGCTGACGCCACCTACAATTGTTGCCGTGCAATCGCCGTTGCGGAGGCTTTGACCGCTTGGTGCAATGCCACCAGTGAGCTGAACATGCAGTATTGATAGTCATTGATGGCCCCTCTCAGGTCGAAGAAGTACGAGACACGGTTTGAGAGAATACTCGGCGATGTGCCTGCTGTACGCCATCGGGCTGATTGTGTCCAAATCCTTGAGCTTTGAATGTCATGATAGTCCGAAGTCATTGCGCCAACAAAGACCGATGTGGGACGAGCTGCGCATCTGTTTCACGTATATCCTGCAGCTTCGAGCGCTCTCGTATGTCGTCTCGAGTAAGAGCCGTTGTTGATCCATTGCCTCTGCCTCAGCCGCACTGATGTTGAAGAAGGCAGCACTCGCGATGAACACGGTCGTCCAGTACGTAGGACTTATTCGACATCTGTAGCCATGATGCCCCCATGCTGATGGTGAAAGCCGGAGAGGTTTAATCGTTCGTGTCTAGATCCCCTCCCCGACATCCTTAGGGCTGGATAATAGCTCCCAAAAGCGAGAAGGCGACGCTACATCGTTTGAAAATCGGCAGGCAGTCCCGACAACAGCAATTGGCGTCTTCATGGCAGCGAGATGGACTCTACATCAACAAAATAAAATTTATTTCCAGCAAGGGTATTGAACAATAACGGCGGCCTCAGTAACAGGAATGTCCGAATGACTACAGCAAGATAAGGTGATGTATATACATGTAACCTTCGAGTCCCTATCCCTTATTACGGAATTCAGCCCCATTGAACAGCAAATTGTTACTCCACTGCGCTTGACAAGCCGATCCATTGTGTACTCTGAGTCTACTAACCATAACAGTCTTGGGTGCGTGGCGCCCAACGTCCCTTTGGTAAATTTTTCTTGTTCCCCACCTCATTTCAGCTCAAACAAGCGGTAGCGATTTCCTGTCGCCACAGGAAACTTGTTCTCTATTCAGCTCCTTCGATCGGCGTATCAGACCAATCTCCCACTAGTCTCTTCCAGTCGGGGCATCGGCCATTTCGGGATGCCACATCGTGTAGATGACCAATACCCGGCGGCAGGATAGATCACGCCGATCAGGTCTACTGTTTGGCATGTACGAGAAAACTCTTGGTCTAGAATTATCACATGCTCCTTTGCAATATTGCAATAGATTGCATGCTGCGCGTTGTGTTCTGCCATTCATACGTCTACTTAATTTGTCTCAGTGGGTCAAATGGACCGCCCCACAAATAAAACTATGGTGCACTCAATTGCTCTCGTCCTTGAACCCTTGCAGATAGAATGTGGACCCCAGCCAGCCATCAGTCAGCTAATGCATATCAGATTGGGTCTTCAAGAAACACAGTTACATCTAACTAACTGACCCCTGCGCAAACCTCCAGGTTGCTCCTCGGTTACGCGGACAGACGTGGGCACCGCATGCATCAGGGCTCGTGTATTGCTTGCGTCATGCGGCCGCTATCACAAACGCACAGTGAGGGCGCGATGGCCCCAAGAAGGTGATGAATATCTTACATGACCTGACCAGAACAACCAGGGTAGTATTCTTTGAGCTCCCCTTATCTTTGTTCTCCGAACCCATACCAGAAGCCAGTAACCAGAGTTCTGAAAGATGGAAATCTCCAGGAAAACCAGCAAATACAGCTGCCAAAGCCCTTCCACGTGCTCAATCAAGCCCTGAACCTTCTAACAGGGAACCACGCAAATGGTGGCAGCACGGGCCCCGATGTTTGCCGCCATGATGGCCGGAGCCAACCACGACGTTCACGCACAGTACAAGTTCCTCTGCATCCACCAGCGAGGTCATCATCCCGGCGTTGGGTCCGGTATCCCGAAAAGCCGGCCAGCCCATGCACTGGAAAAGCCATCTGACGCGCTTCGGACCCCCTTTCGAGCTTGAGCTACCACCACGGAATCGTTGTTGCGGTTCGTTTTTGAGCCCCTCGGTGGTCCTTAACGGGAACGCAGGAGGACCCATTCAACACCCAGGCTATCAGGGTTTCCTGTTCTCAAGGACCTAAAGGCCATGGTTCCGCGGCTTGACCGGAGTGGTTTGATCATTTTTACCAACGCACCGGTCATTTCCGACGAGGAGGCTCAACGTCCCCACGATGGAAATCTTCCAATCCCCGTCTTCAAGACTCAGAACAAACTGGCGGCCGATTTGGAACCATCCGGGATATTGGTTCTTGAAAACCTAAGCATCTACCCCTTCGGATGAAGTCGATCGCGACCGGGACGCCGAAAGAAAAGCTCATGTTTACGCAAATCAAGGCGCCGCCGACAAGGAGGGTAAAGTCGCCACGCCACTGGCAACCCGAGGAGTTTATAGCTGAGCGGGCTCCAACCCTCATCGGCCACTTTCTTCGTGTGATTTGTCAACCCATCCGAGTCGCGGATCAAAGTTCACTGTATGGAACGCCAGCTGACCTGGCCTCCATCGAAGGGGATTGGACTTTGAACGGGCGACGGAACGATCCAGAGACACTGGATGGACTGTAGGCGCTCAGGAGCTGTGGGCAGCCATTGCCCGTCACGGAGGGTCTGTCCACCGCCGACTGTTTTACGAGCCTGGTACCTCACCACAGGAGCAGTTTCCCCTCATCATCACATTGTTGTCCCCGAAAAAGTCTTCGCCTTCCCGAGCCACAGATCTATTTCCTGCATTTGGGAGGAACGACAAAGCCATATCGCGGGAGGGACTGGCTACCTTTCTTTGAGCGCAGAGGGTGGGGAGGCTTTGGCTAAAAAGCTATCCATCGGATCTGGCCGCGTACTAGTAAGTCTTTGTATCCGTGAATTAATGAATGAATGATACTGATCTCCATCCGCAGTCCGGATGTGGACCTGGGCACCGCAAATCATCTACAAGCGTGGGATCTCATTCTCCTATAAGGGAAAGAAACCGTACATGAGTGTCTACCTCCATACTTTCGAGGCCTTCAGTGCTGCAGGAGGGAAGCATGTGCCATGAGGGACGTAATTATTAAGAGCAGCTTTACGTGGATCCATTTATGTGGACCCATTAAATGTTATATAATTTTGTTTCGGTTACTCGTAGCTGCGAATTATGTCCTTACTCCCGTATAGAGGCATTAAAAATCCAACGAGATTATGAAAGAGGTAGAAATAAGAAAAACCAAGCAATCTGTTCTTTCTTAAACCATTAAAAATCTTGATTTTGCTCTTGTCGCTAATTTCTATTTCTTTGTCCGTATAAGCACCGGTAGGTCTTGTTGCCACGCCAGTCCATAAAAAGACGACAAGGTCAACTTTCAGCGCTACTTATCGCCAAGGATCTACAAGCTATTTTTGGGAACTTCCAAAACTAATGCAATTATTCGTGTACTTTACTCGCCCAATCTGTAAAACAAAGAGTGCTTCCAAAACCGCAGGACGAAATAAATAGTATGTATTCACTTGCTCTAGATACTGCAATTGTGTGAGACCTTCCTAAACAACAATCAAGGTGCAACCGCTATCGCAGAACCGGGTAAATGCAATCAGGAGGTAGGCAGATACCCAGGGTAAGGACTGGAAGAAGCCATCTGCTCGAGAACCCTCATCCATACCCCCCAAAAGCAAGGTCGAGTAATCCGGACGCCCAAGTAGCGCCCGTCCAGAATGTGCTGTTCCCCCCCCGAGCTCATACAGCTGCCGATAGAACCCTCCGCGGGATTTCCCGCCGAAACGAACATGGTAACAGGGGTGGGCTTGCAAACTTGACGATCTCAGGCTTGTGCGTAGAGCATGTTCCCGGCATGGAGAGACGCCTCGAGCTTCATACATGTATGCCTCGGCCTCTCCGAACTCGGACCCACCGACTAGCTTTTGATGTTGTGGTAGCCAGGAGCCCAGTGGGTATCCAGGCGCCAGATGAATGGTTCCTCGGGGACACCATACGGGCGCTCCGTGTCAACGTTGACCAGGTTCACGTCGTTGGGGAGACCGGTGTCGTTGATGAGCGCGGCCCAGTATTGGTGATACTGCCATTTGAGAAGATGTGACTTTTGTTCGCTTAGCGGGAAGCCGCAGACTGTCTAAGAGGGCGGAATGGCGACCAGAGCTAGCTTGCCCTATACGAGCGTTGTAGTCCC
Organism: Aspergillus tanneri; assembly: GCF_003426965.1. NCBI lineage: Eukaryota > Fungi > Ascomycota > Eurotiomycetes > Eurotiales > Aspergillaceae > Aspergillus > Aspergillus tanneri. Next base: position 6,121 of record NW_022984638.1, on the reverse strand, counting down.
GTCGGCACCGCGCACGGTGACTTCGACGCCATCCTCAGAGCGCTGGAATGGACTCGGGAGTCGTTTCCAAGAGGACGTCGCCGGTGAGCTTTTTGCCGGCGCCTTTGTACAGAGCAGCGATACCTTCGGATGGGACGGACGTAGCCCGTTCAAGGCGGCGGGCGTGGGGACCCCGATATATTGGATGACGTAGAGGGTGATCATGTCCAAGACATCGCCGGAAGTGGAGAGAAGATGGCATACACGGCATCCTCGAGATGGTAATTTCTTTACGAAGTCCGCGAAAGGACTGATGAGATCCTTCTGGCACCGGTTCTGGGATTCGATAGACACCGTCGTCCAGGAAGCCAAACTGAGATGGCATCGACCCATTTCGCGAATGCTTCCCCTGTCCTGGAGCTGGCCTGCCGGGTATTCTGTCCTTTGCCCCGTGTTGAGGTTTAGGTAACTCCTCGTGCGCGGGGAGTTAGGCCGGCGCCCATATGGGCACTTGAAGCCGCTCGAGATAGTTGCGAGTCACGGTCGTTGAAGAATCCTTCCACACCAAAGTTAAGAGGCGTATTGTTCAGTGTAGGGTTTCGCCGTGACCGCCCAGATAGTTGCGTTAGTTCTTCAACAACGGCGACGGTTTTGCCTTGGATCCCTTGAGACGAATCGCGGTATATGTCCCCGAGCTGCCACCGCCAAGAATGATTACATCGCGGGAGATGGTGTCAGTGGGCGACAATCGCATTTGCCAGACTGAGACAGACGACGCTGGAAAGACCAAGGAAGCTCGCAATTTTGGCTGCCATCTTGAGATTGGGAGAAAAAGTTGAACAGGCTGTGAATACAGCCCAATGCGCAAACACTGCCGGTTTAAAAAGCAACAGACGACCAATCAACGCCCGCCATCTTGAGTTTGAAGCTTAACCCGAAATTGTTCCGCCGACTTTGACTTTTGCTTGATTGAGATCCCCGGCCCGCAAGGCTTTGGCGTCTTGGGAACCCAGGGGAGCAGCGCCGGTCTCCACGGCTAGTCACTAGCTCTTCGGATCACATTTGCAGAAAGAGCCTTTGCCACTGGAGTTTCACCGTGAGCATCTTACGCCAATGCTTTGAGACCGCATGCCGTAGCGCATTGCCCGTCTTCATCATCCATATTGAAAACTACTTCGAGCTGAAAATGGAGTGCGTTGATCAATGTTCAGTGGATGGAGATACTGTACATGGAGATTCCCACTTTCTGGTTGCAGTATCGTATTTGGATTATGTAAAAAAATACAGTTCTAGATTCTACGATAATATACGACGTGCATATAGCTAGCGGCTGGCTAGAGTTTATGGCCAGATGACCTGCGTGTCGATAGGATCATGCAACGCAACGCCGGCCAAGGTGCTTGAGATATGCTTACATTCACGCTCCTTCAGTCAGTCTTCCAGTCTCTTCCATCGTGCCGTTTTCATTAGTTCAGCAGGGCTTCTGCAGTTTATTAGCTTGCATATCGGACCTGATCATACGATGCATACATACGTCGTGATTGAACCTGAGCTACTCCGTAGCTGAAATGCAAGGATATGGATCGTTGCCTGGTGAGGTCGGTCGGATTCAGCCGGCCACGTACATCACATTGCATCTGGGCATACATGGATTCCGGCCTGATAATTTTGATGGTCGCCCCTCTCATGTAATCAACAGTGTTACATTGCGTATGAGGGCCCACGAGCTGTGAGGTTCGTGACGGTCTGCTCATGTTGACCTGAGCCAGCCCTCGTCCATGCTAGCAGTCTGCAGTTCGAACTATCAGAATCGGGGTGTGGTGGTAGATGCCCTTCAATCCACTTGCCTTGCAAAAAGATACTATGTCTCCCCTTTCAACGTTTTGCACTGGGATATACCCACCAGATATAAGTTAAGATTAAGAAGTAGAGAACTGCGAAAATCAATAATTAAGAAAGAAAGGCCATGCTTGAGGATTCCATTTCAGGGGCCCTTTGTAGATTGGGAAGTAATCTTAAGAACAGCTATGATATTCTGATACAGGAGACACCGGAGACACAACGCAGAGGCGATGCTATTTTACTAGTGATGAAAAGACTGGCTAAACAAACGGTAAGACCGTCTTGACCATCAACCTTTCTCCCCGACTTCAGCGTGTCACTGAAGTAAATTGATCTTCAACGGCTTCGTACTCCAGACATTGAAGACTAACGCCTTTTCCCACTTTTCCGATCCCAGGAGCGAGTTCCCAATCAAACTCCCAGATCAGCCGAGTTTGAAACAGACGCATCTCCAATCGGGCGAGAGGCGAGCAATGCAGCTCGAGGACTGTAGCTGAACGCCTGATAATGGCGGCGATCGTCGAGTATAATGTGGGATCCCCGAGCCATCGTTCAGGGATGAAACTGTGTGGATCGACAAAGTTCCGGCTGCAGCGATTGATGCAGAAGTGCGCGATGCCGACTTGTGTGCCACCAGGGATCCAAATGTCCGTCGATGATAAAATCGCCACCCCGAGGGGACACGGCGCGGAAAGACCGCGGGACTGGAGGGAAGATCCGGCGCTGCCTCGTCTGCATCGCGTTCAGATACTTCAGCTGATCTCACGCTGATCGAGTTGATGTTCCAACGCTGTTGAAGGTGCTTCGAATTTCGCTGATCACTTTGCGCTTGGCGTTTACGTTCTGTGTCAGGGAAGCATAGTGTTGCACTGAGAGCCGTGGCCGTTTTTCCTGCCGGCGATGATGAGGGTGGAGCAATTCCTGCCAATCTCGCACGCTCGAGCCCATTCTGTGGATCGAACAGACTGGCCGTCAGGTCCCTGCAGTGGATCTTCGGTCCATTCGACGCTGCCCTTTGTCAGCGGGTGTACTGGGTGGGTTACGAATTTGTCGCGCAGGGACTTGGACGAACCACATCAGATGTGGAATATCCATGATAGTACCTCACGGCGTCATGGCGCGGAGTTTCATCACCTCGAGAATCATTTCCACCCAGGGTGGTGGTAGTGCGAGTTCTCGAGGGGTAACCGTAGGTCTCGCTGAATGTAAGTTTCCCGATCAGGGTCAAATGTCGCGGGTACTAGGGCAATTCACTGGTCAGCTGCGGGCTTTTTTGTTCAGTGAGTTTCGAGACTTACGTTAAACCAAGCCGTCATTTCAGGTGTCTTACCTGCCGCTACCTCCACTTGCAGTCTCTACCAATAGATTGATGTTTCGTTGAATCACTGGCTCCTGCTCTCTCAGCGCAGCATCCGAGAAGCCCTTGGCGAGCAGACGGCGGTAAAAGCGATGAAGGTCACCGTCTACCGTCACGATTGAATGAGGCGCAGTCGGGCCCTTGTAGAGGGGTCCTTGTCCATCCTCGCTTCCTGGCGCGCGCCGTAAAATGTCATCCCATGCACGACTGGGAGTGAAGAGCACCTCGTCTGGAGCAATCCGCAACACTGGTCCGTATGTTTCGTGTGTGCCTGCGTGAAAGGGCTGGAAACGATGTCTCCTGGTGCATAGGTACGAGTGCCACAGACGTGTCACTGCCGCCAGTTTCGGTCCGGGATACTTTGCGAGCGGATGGAGCGTGAGCCGGTAGATGCCGACGAGCATGCAGTACCGGGCAGACTGCTAGCTTGAATTATGCCTTTTATCGGAATTCGACACACTGGCCACCACCGTAACCCCCATCAACAAGACCGCTGTCAGCGGCCCCTGCTGAGTGATAGACCGTCCGCACGCCGCCCGTAGATTGTGGTGTAATTATCTTTGGTAATTGTTTTGCTTTTTGTAGTTCTAGGCTAATGGGTGACGTAAATCCATAATCAAAGGAATTTGGAGAATAAGAGAGCGCCTTTAAGGGTGCCGCATTCCGCTTCACCAATTTTGCATGTGAAGTAGCCAAAACGCAGGAATGCACGAATAAAATGCAGGTACGGATCGATGCCCTGGCCTGGCTGGCCGCCGCACATGCAGCAAAACGTCCCCGCTTACACCATAACTTCATCTTTGAAGTCCTCCTATCATCCCATTTATCTACCTTTCGTTCCGGCGGTATCACCGCGAGCGCTGAGTCCACCCTCACAGCGTTCTTCAGAGCACCGACCAATCGCCGCCCCGCAACCGTCACCGAACTCAGTTCTCGGCCATCACAAAATCTGCCCCCTGGTTTTACGCGGAGATGTGGAGGAGGCAAGTGATGCCGGCTACTACCATTCCTTTACTGTATTTTCTAGACACAGACCGACTTTCTCCGCCTGAACAGGGACCAAGTGTCGATCTCAGTCGCCACATACCCCTCAAACTCGTCATCAGTTCAAAAACCTGTTACATCAGCAAATACAGTGTGGAAGTGAGATCGATGAAATCTGCAAAGATGGATATGACATGTTTGAATTATATGGTTCGTACAGCAAACCCCGGAGAACGAAAAATCTCACTGGATCAGCTTTAGTAGGTGGCAGAGTCGGGGATGATGTTTGAGAGTGGCAGCGATCACGAGATATCTGAGGCGAAAGATATCATACTTCAACAGCTCGTGCTTCACTCACACCACCGACGCGAGGGAAGAAAAGTCGTACCGTCCGAATCCTGACAAAAGACTCATGGATTGGACCCCGAACTTTCAAGGGCAAGCAGTGGGTTTGTCTTGCCAGCGGAAAAATGGGCCTAGAAACTATGGTTTTTACCCAGCCCAGTGCACCACCTCCGTGAGTCTCGATCGAAAAGGTTTACATGAAGCATCGGCGGACTTCAATTGGGTCACGGAAGCCTCCTGCAGTCCATCCTGAAGCCAATTGTTGATGTGTTGGAAAAGCATCTGGCAGTGGTTTTGTGCGTGTAGAGACTTCTGCTAAAAGCAGAGGCTGAGATATACATGGAGGGTCGCCTTTGGCACCCTCGCGCATTTTACGGAGAAAGTATACCACATACGAGGATGTGGTGATCGAAGAGGGAGTTTCCCGGCGGACATATGGCATTCTTTGACATGCTGGTCACTAGTAAACAAATGCGCCGGGTCAGGACCACGATCGAACCAACACCTAGCAGGGTTATGACGCTTTGCCCCTCGCTATCATGCTGCTCGGGCCAACACCGGGCTAAGCGGATGGCAGGAAGACCTGAGCGACTTCATGATTTTCCGGCACGGTCCTTGATTCGCGTGTGGAAACGGTGAATTTGAGCTATCCTGCACGAGCATGGCGTTCCGCAAAAATCTCCGGCATCGATGTCTCCGCTGGATGACCTGATCCCCTCAGCGGCCATCCAGGATCACTACGAGAAGCCACTTGATAGGGCCGGATGGACGAATTCATAATGGCAAGTTCCCCAATTTCCTGAACATACGTTTTCATCCATAGCTTGGTCACCACCGACAACCAGCGCATGACTGATTTAACTCCATGGCCTTTGTTTCAGGCATTTCAAATCTGGACCCCGTTCACTTGACTGCGTGTTTGCCCCGCATGTTCATGGTTGCCAGGAGCCGGTGACTGCGATCCATGAGGATCTCAGTGACATACATACATTGAAAATATGAAGAAGCGTAACGGAGAACCGTGTACCATCACCCCAATCATATTTCCACGCTGGAGGAGTTTGGCGTTCCTAAGGGTTGGAAGCAGGTTCTCATGAAACACTTTCCCTTACATGACAACCCGAACATTGGGGAGGTGGTGTATGGATTTGCGATTCGTTTTGAGAGAGAGCCTAAAAACGACGAAATTACATCGTTAATTTCATTGCTATAAGTATTATCTCTGTTATTAGTAGTAGTGATAGTAGTAGTATAGGTATTGTAGGGGTTACGCGCTTGTAAGGGTGATTGATCAAACGCGCGCGTATAAGACGCCTATCTCCCTCAGTTGCCAATAATTACAGCTTTCCTAAGATTGTTCTCAAATGAGTCGCCGTTCCGCCTAACAGGCCCAAGGGCGCCTTAGCTTCGTGGAGTATCTTGTTGCCTCGTTGACTGGAAGTCCCGTTGTCTAGTTGAAGCTACTGTTGACTCGACTTCGCGAACCACTTTTGTTATCTCGTTGAGACGTCATCTAAAACAAGGCTACCTGTCCTTGACTCCGTCAGACCGTCTCAGCTGTCCTGGTCACAGCACGAACCACAATTTGTTTCTCACTTTGTACCAACAAAAATT